>NC_091981.1:214361589-214437745 GCF_044704955.1 Pristiophorus japonicus | reverse complement strand
ATTCAGCCTCTCTCTTCCCCCCCAGCCTCTCACTTTCCCTCCAGCCTCTCTCTTCCCCCCCAACCTCTCTCTCTCTCTACCCGCCCCAGTCTCTCTCTACCCCCCCCCCGCCTCTCTCTTCCTCCCCAACCTCTCTCTCTTCCTCCCTAGCCAATTTCTCTCTCCCCCCCAGCCACTCTCTATCTACCCCCTCAGCCTCTCTCTCCCCCCCCAGCCTCTCTCTTCCCCCCAGCCTCTCTCTTCCCCTCCAGCCTCTCTCTTCCCCCCCAGCCTCTCTCTCTCTCTACCCCCCAATCTCTCTCTCCTCCCTCCAGCCTCTCTCTCTCTCTCCCTCCCAGCCTCTCTCTCTCTCCACCCCCAGCCTCTCTCTCTCCACCCCCAAGCCTCTCTCTCTCCCCCCCAGCCTTTCTCTTTCTCCCCCCAGCCTTTCTCTTTCTCCCCCAGCCTCACTCTTCCCCCCCCCAGCCTCTCTCTTCCCCCCAGCCTCTCTCTCTTCCACCCTAGCCTTTCTCTCTCTCACCCCCAACATCTCTCTTTCTCTACCCCCCAGCCTCTCTCTCTCACCCCAGCCTCTTTCTCTCCCCCTCAGCCTTTCTCTTTCTCCCCCCAGCCTCTCTCTTTCTCCCCTCAGCCTCTCTCTTCCCCCCCAGCCTCTCTCTTCCTCCCGAGCCTCTCTCTCTTCCTCCCCAGCCTCTCTCTCTCACCCCCAGCCTCTTTCTCTCCCCCCCAACCTTTCTCTATCTCCCCCAGAGCCTTTCTCTATCTCCCCCCAGCCTCTCTCTTCCCCCCCAGCCTCTCTCTTCCCCCCCAGCCTCTCTCTTCCCCTACAACCTCTCTCTCTCTCTACCCGCCCCAGCCTCTCTCTCTCACCCCCAGCCTCTCTCTCTCTCTCCCCCCCAGCCTTTCTCTTTCTCCCCCCAGACTCTCTCTCCCCCCGCAGCCTCTCTCTGCCCCCCCCAGCCTCTCTCTTCCCCCCCAGCCTCTCACTACCCCTCCAGCCTCTCTCTTCCCCCCCAATCTCTCTCTCTCTCTGACCCCCAGCCTCTCTCTTCCCCCCCAGCCTCTCACTTCCCCCCCAGCCTTTCTCTTTCTACCCCAGCCTCTCTTTTCCCCCCCAGCCTCTCTGTTCCTCCCCAGCCTCTCTCTCTTCCTCCCTAGCCAATCTCTCTCGCCCCCCCAGCCTCTCTCTTCCCCTCCAGCCTCTCTCTCTCTCTACCCCCCCAGCCTCTCTCTCTCTCACCCCCAGCCTCTCTCTCTCCCCCCCAGCCTTTCTCTTTCTCCCCCAGCCTCTCTCTCCCCCCCCCAGCCTCTCTCTTCCCCCCCTGCCTCTCTCTACCCCCCAGCCTCTCTCTCTCACCCCCAGCCTCTTTCTCTCCCCCCAACCTTTCTCTTTCTCCCCCCCAGCCTTTCTCTTTCTCCCTCCAGCCTCTCTCTTCCCCCCCAGCCTCTCTCTTCCCCCCCAGCCTCTCTCTTCCCCTCCAACCTCTCTCTCTCTCTACCCCCCCAGCCTCTCTCTCCCACCTCCAGCCTCTCTCTCTCCCCCCCCAGCCTTTCTCTTTCTCCCCCCAGACTATCTCTCCCCCGCAGCCTCTCTCTGCCCCCCAGCCTTTCTCTTTCTCCCCCCAGCCTCTCTCTTCCCCCCCACCCTCTCTCTTCCCCCCCAGCCTCTCTCTTCCGCTCCCAGCCTCTCTACACCCCCCAGCCTCTTTCTCTCCCCCCCAACCTTTCTCTTTCTCCCCCCCAGCCTTTCTCTCCCCAGATTCTCTCTTCCCCCCCAGCCTCTCTCTTCCCCCCCAGCCTCTCTCTTCCCCTCCAGCCTCTCTCTCTCTCTACCCCCCCAGCCTCTCTCTCTCTCACCCCCAGCCTTTCTCTTTCTCCCCCCACCCTCTCTCTTCCCCCCCACCCTCTCTCTTCCCCCCCAGCCTCTCTCTTCCCCCCCAGCCTCTCTCTTCCCCTCCAGCCTCTCTCTCTCTCACCCCCAACCTCTCTCTCTCCCCCCAGCCTTTCTCTTTCTCCCCCCAGAATCTCCCTTCCCCCCCAGCCTCTCACTTCCCCTCCAGCCTCTCTCTTCCCCCGCAACCTCTCTCTCTCTCTACCCCCCCCAGCCTCTCTCTTCCTCCCCAGCCTCTCTCTCTTCCTCCCTAGCCAATCTCTCTCTCCCCCCCAGCCTCTCTCTCTCTACCCCCCCCAGCCTCTCTCTTCCCCCCCAGCCTCTCTCTTCCCCTCCAGCCTCTCTCTCTCTCTACCCCCCCAGCCTCTCTCTCTCCCCCGCAGCCTTTCTCTTTCTCCTCCCAGAATCTCTCTCCCCCCCCAGCCTCTCTCTTCCCCCCCAGCCTCTCACTTCCCCTCCAGCCTCTCTCCTCCCCCCCAACCTCTCTCTCTCTCTACCCGCCCCCAGTCTCTCTTTCTCCCTCCCAGCCTTTCTCTTTCTCGCCCCAGTCTCTCTCTTCCCCCCCAGCCTCTCTCTTCCCCTCCAGCCTCTCTCTTCCCCCCCAGCCTCTCTCTCTCTCTACCCCCCCAACCTCTCTCTCCTCCCTCCAGCCTCTCTCTCTCTCTCCCTCCCAGCCTCTCTCTCTCTCCACCCCCCAGCCTCTCTCTCTCCACCCCCCAGCCTCTCTCTCTACCCCCCAGCCTTTCTCTTTCTCCCCCCAGCCTTTCTCTTTCTCCCCCAGCCTCACTCTCCCCCCCCCCCAGCCTCTCTCTTCCCTCCCAGCCTCTCTCTCTTCCACCCTAGCCTTTCTCTCTCTCACCCCCAACCTCTCTCTTTCTCTACCCCCCAGCCTCTCTCTCTCACCCCAACCCTCTTTCTCTCCCCCTCAGCCTTTCTCTTTCTCCCCCCCAGCTTTTCTCTTTCGCCCCCCAGCCTCTTTCTTCCCCCCCAGCCTCTCTCTCTCCTCCCCTAGCCTCTCTCTCTCTCTCCCTCCCAGCCTCTCTCTCTCTCCCCCTCCAGCCTCTCTCTCTCTCCCCACCCAGCCTCTCTCTCTCTACCCCCCAGCCTCTCTCTCTCACCCCCAGCTTTTCTCTTTCGCCCCCCAGCCTCTTTCTTCCCCCCCAGCCTCTCTCTCTCCTCCCCTAGCCTCTCTCTCTCTCTCCCTCCCAGCCTTTCTCTTTCTCCCCCCCCAGCCTCTCTCTCTCCTCCCCTAGCCTCTCTCTCTCTCTCCCTCCCAGCCTCTCTCTCTCTCCCCCTCCAGCCTCTCTCTCTCTCCCCCCCAGCCTCTCTCTCCTCCTCCAACCTCTCTCTCTCTCCCCGCCCCCCAGCCTCTCTCTCTCTCCTCCCTCCAGCCTCTCTTTCTCTCTCTCCCTCCCAGTCTCTCTCTCTCCCACCCCAGCCTCTCTCTCTCTCTCCCACCCAGCCTCTCTCTCTCTCTCCCTCCCAGTCTCTCTCTCTCCCACCCCAGCCTCTCTCTCTCCTCCCTCCAGCCTCTCTCTCTCTCTCCCACCCCCGCCTCTCTCTCTCCTCCCTCCAGCCTCTCTCTCTCTCTCCCTCCCAGCCTCTCTCTCTCTCCACCCCCAGCCTCTCTCTCTCCACCCCCCAGCCTTTCTCTTTCTCCCCCCAGCCTCTCTCTTCCCCCCTAGCCTCCCCCAGCCTCTCTCTCTTCTCCCCCTAGCCTTTCTCTCTCTCACCCCCAACCTCTCTCTCTCTCTCACCCCCAGCCTCTTTCTCTCCCCCCAGCCTTTCTCTTTCTCCCCCCCAGCCTTTCTCTTTCTCCCCCCCAGCCTTTCTCTTTCTCCCCCCCAGTCTTTCTCTCTCTCCCCCCAGCCTCTCTCTTCCCCTCCAGCCTCTCTCTCTCACCCCCAGCCTCTCTCTCTCACACCCAGCCTCTCTCTCTCCCCCCCAGCCTCTCTCTCTCCCCCCCAGCCTTTCTCTTTCTCCCCTCAGCCTCTCTCTTCACCCCCAGCCTCTCTGTTCCCCTCCAGCCTCTCTCTTCTCCCCAGCCTCTCTCTCTCACCCCCAGCCTCTCTCTTCCCCCCCAGCCTCTCTGTTCCCCTCCAGCCTCTCTCTTCTCCCCCAGCCTCTCTCTCTCTCTACCCCCCCAACCTCTCTCTCCTCCCTCCAACCTCTCTCTCTCTCTTCCCCCCCAGCCTCTCTCTTCCCCTCCAGCCTCTCTCTCTCTCTACCCCCCAGCCTCTCTCTTCCCCCCCAGCCTCTCACTTTCCCTCCAGCCTCTCTCTTCCCCCCCAACCTCTCTCTCTCTCTACCCGCCCCCAGTCTCTCTCTACCCCCCCCACCCCCAGCCTCTCTCTTCCTCCCCAGCCTCTCTCTCTTCCTCCCTAGCCAATTTTTCTCTCCCCCCAGCCTCTCTCTATCTACCCCCTCAGCCTCTCTCTCTCCCCCCCAGCCTCTCTCTTCCCCCCAGCCTCTCTCTTCCCCTCCAGCCTCTCTCTTCCCCCCCAGCCTCTCTCTCTCTCTACCCCCCAACCTCTCTCTCCTCCCTCCAGCCTCTCTCTCTCTCTCCCTCCCAGCCTCTCTCTCTCTCCACCCCCAGCCTCTCTCTCTCCACCCCCAAGCCTCTCTCTCTCCCCCCCAGCCTTTCTCTTTCTCCCCCCAGCCTTTCTCTTTCTCCCCCAGCCTCACTCTTCCCCCTCCAGCCTCTCTCTTCCCCCAGCCTCTCTCTCTTCCACCCTAGCCTTTCTCTCTCTCACCCCCAACCTCTCTCTTTCTCTACACCCGCAGCCTCTCTCTCTCACCCCCAGCCTCTTTCCCTCCCCCTCAGCCTTTCTCTTTCTCCCCCCCAGCTTTTCTCTTTCTCCCCCCCAGCCTCTTTCTTCCCCCCCAGCCTCTCTCTCTCCACCCCCCAGCCTCTCTCTCTCCTCCCCTAGCCTCTCTCTCTCTCCCTCCCAGCCTCTCTCTCTCTCCCCCTCCAGCCTCTCTCTCTCTCCCCCCCCCCCAGCCTCTCTCTCCTCCTCCAACCTCTCTCTCTCTCCCCGCCCCCCAGCCTCTCTCTCTCTCCTCCCTCCAGCCTCTCTTTCTCTCTCTCCCTCCCAGGCTCTCTCTCTCTCCCACCCCAGCCTCTCTCTCTCTCTCCCTCCCAGCATCTCTCTTCCCCCCCAGCCTCTCTCTCTTCCCCCCTAGCCTTTCTCTCTCTCACCCCCAACCTCTCTCTCTCTCTACCCCCCAACCTCTCTCTCTCACCCCCAGCCTCTTTCTCTTTCTCCCCCCCAGCCTTTCTCTTTCTCCCCCCCAGCCTTTCTCTTTCTCCCCCCAGCCTCTCTCTTCCCCCCCAGCCTCTCTCTTCCCCCCCAGCCTCTTTCTCTTCCCCCCCAGCCTCTTTCTCTCACCCCCAGCCTCTCTCTCTCACACCCAGCCTCTCTCTCCCCCCCAGCCTCACTTCCCCTCCAGCCTCTCTCTTCCCCCCAACCTCTCTCTCTCTCTACCCCCCCAGCCTCTCTCTCTCCCCCGCAGCCTTTCTCTTTCTCCTCCCAGAATCTCTCTTCCCCCCCCAGCCCCCCCCCAGCCTCTCACTTACCCTCCAGCCTCTCTCCTCCCCCCCAACCTCTCTCTCTCTCTACCCGCCCCCAGTCTCTCTCTCTCCCTCCCAGCCTTTCTCTTTCTCGCCCCAGTCTCTCTCTTCCCAACCAGCCTCTCTCTTCCCCCCCAGCCTCTCTCTTCCCCTCCAGCGTCTCTCTTCCCCCCCAGCCTCTCTCTCTCTCTACCCCCCCAACCTCTCTCTCCTCCCTCCAGCCTCTCTCTCTCTCTCCCTCCCAGCCTCTCTCTCTCTCCACCCCCCAGCCTCTCTCTCTCCACCCCCCAGCCTCTCTCTCTAGCCCCCAGCCTTTCTCTTTCTCCCCCCAGCCTTTCTCTTTCTCCCCCAGCCTCTCTCTTCCCTCCCAGCCTCTCTCTCTTCCACCCTAGCCTTTCTCTCTCTCACCCCCAACCTCTCTCTTTCTCTACCCCCCAGCCTCTCTCTCTCACCCCAACCCTCTTTCTCTCCCCCTCAGCCTTTCTCTTTCTCCCCCCCAGCTTTTCTCTTTCGCCCCCCAGCCTCTTTCTTCCCCCCCAGCCTCTCTCTCTCCTCCCCTAGCCTCTCTCTCTCTCTCTCCCTCCCAGCCTCTCTCTCTCTCCCCCTCCAGCCTCTCTCTCTCTCCCCACCCAGCCTCTCTCTCTCTACCCCCCAGCCTCTCTCTCTCACCCCCAGCCTCTTTCTCTCCCCCCGAGCCTTTCTCTTTCTCCCCCCAGTCTCTCTCTTCCCACCCAGCCTCTCTCTTCCCCCCCCAGCCTCTCTCTTCCCCCCCAGCCTCTCTCTTCCCCTCCAACCTCTCTCTCTCTACCCCCCCCCCAGCCTTTCTCTTTCTCCCCCCCAGCCTCTCTCTCTCCTCCCCTAGCCTCTCTCTCTCTCTCTCTCCCTCCCAGCCTCTCTCTCTCTCCCCCTCCAGCCTCTCTCTCTCCCCGCCCCCCAGCCTCTCTCTCTCTCCTCCCTCCAGCCTCTCTTTCTCTCTCTCCCTCCCAGTCTCTCTCTCTCTCTCCCTCCCAGTCTCTCTCTCTCCCACCCCAGCCTCTCTCTCTCCTCCCTCCAGCCTCTCTCTCTCTCTCCCACCCAGCCTCTCTCTCTCTCTCCCTCCCAGTCTCTCTCTCTCCCACCCCAGCCTCTCTCTCTCCTCCCTCCAGCCTCTCTCTCTCTCTCCCACCCCAGCCTCTCTCTCTCCTCCCTCCAGCCTCTCTCTCTCTCTCCCTCCCAGCCTCTCTCTCTCTCCACCCCCAGCCTCTCTCTCTCCACCCCCCAGCCTTTCTCTTTCTCCCCCCAGCCTCTCTCTTCACCCCCAGCCTCTCTCTTCTCCCCCAGCCTCTCTCTCTTCTCCCCCTAGCCTTTCTCTCTCTCACCCCCAACCTCTCTCTCTCTCTCACCCCAGCCTTTCTCTTTCTCCCCCCCAGCCTTTCTCTTTCTCCCCCCCAGCCTTTCTCTCTCTCCCCCCAGCCTCTCTCTTCCTCCCCAGCCTCTCTCTCTTCCTCCCTAGCCAATTTCTCTCTTCCCCCCAGCCTCTCTCTATCTACCCCCTCAGCCTCTCTCTCTCCCCCCCAGCCTCTCTCTTCCCCCCAGCCTCTCTCTTCTCTCCAGCCTCTCTCTTCCCCCCCAGCCTCTCTCTCTCTCTACCCCCCAACCTCTCTCTCCTCCCTCCAGCCTCTCTCTCTCTCTCCCTCCCAGCCTCTCTCTCTCTCCACCCCCAGCCTCTCTCTCTCCACCCCCAAGCCTCTCTCTCTCCCCCCCCAGCCTTTCTCTTTCTCCACCCAGCCTTTCTCTTTCTCCCCCAGCCTCACTCTTCCCCCCCCAGCCTCTCTCTTCCCCCCAGCCTCTCTCTCTTCCACCCTAGCCTTTCTCTCTCTCACCCCCAACCTCTCTCTTTCTCTACACCCCCAGCCTCTCTCTCTCACCCCCAGCCTCTTTCCCTCCCCCTCAGCCTTTCTCTTTCTCCCCCCCAGCTTTTCTCTTTCTCCCCCCAGCCTCTTTCTTCCCCCCTAGCCTCTCTCTCTCCACCCCCCAGCCTCTCTCTCTCCTCCCCTAGCCTCTCTCTCTCTCCCTCCCAGCCTCTCTCTCTCTCCCCCTCCAGCCTCTCTCTCTCTACCCCCCCCAGCCTCTCTCTCCTCCTCCAACCTCTCTCTCTCTCCCCGCCCCCCAGCCTCTCTCTCTCTCCTCCCTCCAGCCTCTCTTTCTCTCTCTCCCTCCCAGGCTCTGTCTCTCTCCCACCCCAGCCTCTCTCTCTCTCTCCCTCCCAGCATCTCTCTTCCCCCCCAGCCTCTCTCTCTTCCCCCCTAGCCTTTCTCTCTCTCACCCCCAACCTCTCTCTCTCTCTACCCCCCAACCTCTCTCTCTCACCCCCAGCCTCTTTCTCTTTCTCCCCCCCAGCCTTTCTCTTTCTCCCCCCCAGCCTCTCTCTTCCCCCCCAGCCTCTCTCTTCCCCCCCAGCCTCTTTCTCTTCCCCCCCAGCCTCTTTCTCTCACCCCCAGCCTCTCTCTCTCACACCCAGCCTCTCTCTCTCCCCCCCAGCCTCTCTCTTCACCCCCAGCCTCACTTCCCCTCCAGCCTCTCTCTTCCTCCCCAGCCTCTCTCTCTTCCTCCCCAGCCTCTCTCTCTCCCCCCCAGCCTCTCTCTCTTCCTCCCAGCCTCTCTCTCTTCCTCCCCAGCCTCTCTCTCTCCCCCCCAGCCTCTCTCTCTCTACCACCCCCCCCCCCCCAGCCTCTCTCTCTTCCTCCCAGCTTCTCTCTCTTCCTCCCCAGCCTCTCTCTCTCCCCCCCAGCCACTCTCTCTCTACCACCCCCCCCCCCCAGCCTCTCTCTCTCCCCCCCAGCCTCTCTCGCTCTACCCCCCACCCAGCCTCTCTCTTCCTCCCCAGCCTCTCTCTCTTCCTCCCCAGCCTCTCTCTCTCCCCCCCAACCGCTCCCTCTCTCTACCCCCCCAGCCTCTCTCTCTCACCCCCAGCCTCTTTCTCTTTCTCCCCCCCAGCCTTTCTCTTTCTCCCCCCCAGTCTCTCTCTTCCCCCCCAGCCTCTCTCTTCCCCCCCAGCCTCTCTCTTCCCCCCCAGCCTCTCTCTTCCCCTCCAGCCTCTCTCTTCCCCCCCAGCCTCTCTCTCTCTTTACCCCACCAACCTCTCTCTCCTCCCTCCAGCCTCTCTCTCTCTCTCTCCCTCCCAGCCTCTCTCTCTCTCCACCCCCAGCCTCTCTCTCCCCACCCCCCAGCCTCTCTTTCTCCCCCCCAGCCCCTCTCTTTCTCCCCCCCAGCCTTTCTCTTTCTCCCCCCAGCCTCTCTCTTCCTCCCCAGCCTCTCTCTTCCCCCCCAGCCTCTCTCTCCCCCCCAGCCTCTCTCTCTCTCTACCCCCCCAGCCTCTCACTTCCCCTCCAGCCTCTCACTTCCCCCCCAACCTCTCTCTCTCTACCCCCCAGCCTCTCTCTCTCCCCCCCAGCCCCTGCCCCCCAGCCTCTCTCTCTCTCCTCCCTTCAGCCTCTCTTTCTCTCTGTCCCTCCCAGTCTCTCTCTCTCTCCCACCCCAGCCTCTCTCTCTCTCTCCCTCCCAGCCTCTCTCTCTCCACCCCCCAGCCTCTCTCTCTCCACCCCCCAGCCTCTCTCTCTCCCCTCCCAGCCTCTCTCTCTTCCCCCCTAGCCTCTCTCTCTCTCCCCCCCAACCTCTCTCTCTCTCTACACCCCCAGCCTCTCTCTCTTACCCCCAGTCTCTCACTCCCCCCCCCCAGCCTTTCTCTTTCTCCCCCAGCCTCTCTCTTCCCCCCCAGCCACTCTCATAACCCCCAGCCACTCTCTCTTACCCCCAGTCTCTCTCTCCACCCCCCAGCCTTGCTCTCTCCCCTCCCAGCCTGTCTCTCTTCCCCCCTAGCCTCTCTCTCTCTCTCCCCCCCAACATCTCTCTCTCTCTACACCCCCAGCCTCTCTCTCTTACCCCCAGTCTCTCTCTCACCCCCCAGCCTCTCTCTTCCTCCCCAGCCTCTCTCTCTTCCTCCCTAGCCAATCTCTCTCTCCCCCCAGCCTCTCTCTCTCTACCCACCCAGCCTCTCTCTCTCACCCCCAGCCTCTCTCTCTCCCTCCCTGCCTTTCTCTTTCTCTCCCCAGCCTCTCTCTTCCCCCCAGCCTCTCTCTTCCCCCCCAGCCTCTCTCTTCCCCTCCAGCCTCTCTCTACCCCCCCCAACCTCTCTCTCCTCCCTCCAGCCTCTCTCCCTCTCTCTCCCTCCCAGCATCTCTCTCTCTCCACCCCCCAGCCTCTCTCTCTCTCTCCCCCCAGCCTCTCTCTCTCTCCACCCCCCAGCCTCTCTCTCTCTCTCCCCCAGCCTCTCTCTCTCTCTACCCCCCCAGCATCTCTCTCTCTCACCCCCAGCCTTTCTCTTTCTCCCCCCAGAATCTCTCTGCCCCCCAGCCTTTCTCTTCCCCCACAGCCTCTCTCTTTCTCCCCCCAGCCTCTCTCTTCCCCCCCAGCCTCTCTCTTCCCCCCCAGCCTCTCACTTCCCCTCCAGCCTCTCTCTTCCCCCCCAACCTCTCTCTCTCTCTACCCCCCCCAGCCTCTCTCTCTCACCCCCAGCCTCTCTCTCTCACCCCCAGCCTTTCTCTTTCTCCCCCAGCCTCTGTCTTCCCCCCCAGCCTCTCTCTTCCTCCCCAGCCTCTCTCTCTTCCTCCCTAGCCAATCTCTCTCTCCCCGCCAGCCTCTCTCTCTCTACCCCCTCAGCCTCTCTCTCTCCCCCCCAGCCTCTCTCTTCCCCCCCAGCCTCTCTCTTCCCCTCCAGCCTCTCTCTTCCCCCCCAGCCTCTCTCTCTCTCTACCCCCCCAACCTCTCTCTCCTCCCTCCAGCCTCTCTCTCTCCACCCCCCAGCCTCTCTCTCTCACCCCCAGCCTCTCTTTCTCCCCCCAGCTTTTCTCTCTCTCTCCCAGCCTCTTTCTTCCCCCCCAGCCTCTCTCTTCCCCCCCAGCCTCTCTCTCTTCCCCCCTAGCCTCTCTCTCTCTCCCCCCCAGCCTTTCTCTCTCGCTACCCCCGCAGTCTCTCTCTCTCACCCCTAGCCTCTCTCTCCCCCCCAGCCTTTCTCTCTCTCTACCCCCGCAGTCTCTCTCTCTCACCCCTAGCCTCTCTCTCCCCCCAGCCTCTCTGTTCCTCCCCAGCCTCTCTCTCTTCCTCCCTAGCCAATCTCTCTCTCCCCCCCAGCCTCTCTCTCTCTCTACCCCCCCCAACCTCTCTCTCCTCCCTCCAGCCTCTCTCTCTCTCTCTCTCTCCCTCCCAGCCTCTTTCTCTCCCCCCCAGCCTTTCTCTTTCTCCCCCCCAGCCTTTCTCTTTCTCCCCCCAGCCTCTCTCTTCCCCCCCAGCCTCTCTCTCTTCCCCCTAGCCTTTCTCTCTCTCACCCCCACCCTCTCTCTCTCTATATCCCCCCAGCCTCTCTCTCTCACCCCCAGCCTCTTTCTCTCCCCCCCAGCCTCTCTCTTCCCCCCCAGCCTCTCTCTCTTCCCCCTAGCCTCTCTCTCTCTCCCCCCAGCCTTGCTCTCTCTCTACCACCCCAGCCTCTCTCTCTCACCCCCAGCCTCTCTCTCCCCCCCCCCAGCCTTTCTCTTTCTCCCCCCAGCCTCTCTCTTCCCCCCCAGCCTCTCTCTTCCCCCCCAGCCTCTCTCTTCCCCTCCAGCCTCTCTCTCCCCACCCCAGCCACTTCGCTCTCTCTACCCCCTCAGCCTCTCTCTCTCCCCCCCAGCCTCTCTCTTCCCCCCCAGCCTCTCTCTTCCCCTCCAGCCTCTCTCTTCCCCCCCAGCCTCTCTCTCTCTCTACACCCCCAACCTCTCTCTCCTCCCTCCAGCCTCTCTCTCTCCACCCCCCAGCCTCTCTCTCTCACCCCCAGCCTCTCTTTCTCCCCCCAGCTTTTCTCTCTCTCTCCCAGCCTCTTTCTTCCCCCCCAGCCTCTCTCTTCCCCCCGAGCCTCTCTCTCTTCCCCCCTAGCCTCTCTCTCTCTCCCCCCCAGCCTTTCTCTCTCTCTACCCCCGCAGTCTCTCTCTCTCACCCCTAGCCTCTCTCTCCCCCCCAGCCTCTCTGTTCCTCCCCAGCCTCTCTCTCTTCCTCCCTAGCCAATCTCTCTCTCCCCCCCAGCCTCTCTCTCTCTCTACCCCCCCAACCTCTCTCTCCTCCCTCCAGCCTCTCTCTCTCTCTCTCTCTCCCTCCCAGCCTCTTTCTCTCCCCCCCAGCCTTTCTCTTTCTCCCCCCAGCCTTGCTCTCTCTCTACCACCCCAGCCTCTCTCTCTCACCCCCAGCCTCTCTCTCCCCCCCCCAGCCTTTCTCTTTCTCCCCCCAGCCTCTCTCTTCCCCCCCAGCCTCTCTCTTCCCCCCCAGCCTCTCTCTTCCCCTCCAGCCTCTCTCTCCCCACCCCAGCCACTTCGCTCTCTCTACCCCCCCAGCCTCTCTGTCTCGTCCCTGCAATCTCTCTCTCTCCCCCCCAGCCTCTCTCGCCTCCCTCCAGCCTCTCTCTTCCCCCCCAGCCTCTCTCTCACCCCCAGCCTCTCTCTCTCTCCTCCCTCCAGCCTCTCTCACCCCCAGCCTCTCTCTCCTCCCTCCAGCCTCTCTCTTCCCCACCAGCCTTTCTCTCTCACCCCCAGCCTCTCTCTCCTCCCTCCAGCCTCTCTCTTCCCCCCCAGCCTCTCTCTCGCTATCGGCCCCCCGCCGGCCGCTCTCGGCCCCTCGACGGCCGCTCTAAGGCCCACGCTGGCTGGCGGGGGAAGAGAGTCAGAACCTCAGGTCCTGCTTCCCGGCACCACTTGACAGGGGGCGGGGCTTGTCACCTGTCGTTGAAAAAAGTGCAGTGTGGGCAGGAGTGTGGGGGCGTGACAGATGCTTGTCTTTCAAAAAAAGTGCAGTACAAATATTTACATCAATTTATTTGAGTGTTAAATTTCTTTAATTTATAGAAATATTTCTGTTTACATCTTATTTGTCTTTGTACATAGCCAGTCAACCACCTTGGCTTTTTCGTATCACATTTCCTTCTTTTGATTTGGGTACATGTTTGTTTTCCACATTTTGAATCTTATTCTTAAAAGCTTTCAATTTATATTCAACATCAGTCACATTACTATCGAGGAGGGTTAGCCAATTTACCCATACCAAATCATCTGCCATTTTGGAGAAGTTTGCTCTTCTGAAATCCGGTACGAGTTGCAGGTTCTCAGTACCTTTAGTTCTACTCGCCAATTGGAACCGTATAATGCTGTGATCACTGTTGCCCAGATGTTCCCCCACATGGAGGCCTGATATGAGGTCAGGCTCACTATTAAACACCAGATCCAATATATGATTTTCCCAAGTTACTTCTTTAATGTGTTGAGTCAGGAAACAGTCTTTTCAATACATTTTTCAGCTGCACTTCCCACCACAACCATCATGCCACCGAATGTCAGGAAAATTAAAATCACCCACCAAACAAAGGTGGCATTTTGTATTAAAAGCATCAGTGATCTGTTTCCCTAATAACTCATCACTTTCAAGTGTCTGACCCGGGGGCCTATAACAATTAGTGATAATTAATCCCTGCCTGTGAGCTTGGCCCACTTGAGGTGGGGTAGCATTGCTGGTTAAAGAGGCGATTAATGCAATAGTTAAGAAGGACATTAGCTTGGATGATGTGAAATCTAAATGGATCGAGCTGCAGAACACCAAAGGGCAAAAAACGTTAGTGGGAGTTGTGTACAGACCTCCAAACATTAGTAGTGATGTTGGGGAAGGCATCAAACAGGAAATTAGGGGTGCATGCAATAAAGGTGCAGCAGTTATCATGTGTGACTTTTATATGCATATAGATTTGGTTAACCAAACTGGAAGCAATAGGGTGGAGGAGGATTTCCTGGAGTGCATAAGGGATGGTTTTCCAGACCAATATGTTGAGCAACCAACTAGGGGCGAGGCCATCTTAGACTGGGTGTTGTGTAATGAGAGAGGATTAATTAGCAATCTCGTTGTGCGAGGCTCCTTGGGGAAGAGTGACCATAATATGGTGGAATTCTGCATTAGGATGGAGAATGAAACAGTTAATTCAGAGACCATGGTCCAGAACTTAAGGAACGGTAACTTTGAAGGTATGAGGCGTGAATTAGCTAGGATAGATTGGTGAATGATACTTAAGGGGTTGACAGTGGATGGGTAATGGCAGACATTTAGAGACCGCATGGATCTACAACAATTGTACATCCCTGTCTGGCGTAAAAATAAAAAAGGGAAGGTGGCTCAACCGTGGCTATCAAGGGAAATCAGGGATAGTATTAAAGCCAAGGAAGTGGCATACAAATTGGCCAGAAATAGCAGCGAACCCGGGGACTGGGAGAAATTTCGAACTCAGCAGAGGAGGACAAAGGGTTTGATTAGGGCAGGGAAAATAGAGTACGAGAGGAAGGTTGCAGGGAACATTAAGAAGGACTGCAAAAGTTTCTATAGATATGTAAAGAGAAAAAGGTTAGTAAAGACAAACGTAGGTCCCCTGCAGTCAGAATCAGGGGAAGTCATAACGGGGAACAAAGAAATGGCAGACCAATTGAACAAGTACTTTGGTTCGGTATAAGAACATAAGAACATAAGAATTAGGAACAGGAGTAGGCCATCTAGCCCCTCGAGCCTGCTCCGCCATTCAATAAGACCATGGCTG
This sequence comes from Pristiophorus japonicus, assembly GCF_044704955.1. Lineage (NCBI taxonomy): Eukaryota > Metazoa > Chordata > Chondrichthyes > Pristiophoridae > Pristiophorus > Pristiophorus japonicus. The sequence goes on along the minus strand of NC_091981.1, from coordinate 214,423,651 downwards.
ATCTGGCCGTGGACTCAGCTCCACTTACCCGCCCTCTCCCCGTAACCCTTAATTCCCTTATTGGTTAAAAAGCTATCTATCTGTGACTTGAATACATTCAATGAGCTAGCCTCAACTGCTTCCTTGGGCAGAGAATTCCACAGATTCACAACCCTCTGGGAGAAGAAATTCCTTCACAACTCGGTTTTAAATTGGTTCCCCCGTATTTTGAGGTTGTGCCCCCTAGTTCTAGTCTCCCCTACCAGTGGAAACAACCTCTCTGCCTCTATCTTGTCTATCTCTTTCATGATTTTAAATGTTTCTATAAGATCACCCCTCATCCTTCTGAACTCCAATGAGTAAAGACCCAGTCTACTCAATCTATCATCATAAGTTAACCCCCTCATCTCCGGAATCAGCCGAGTGAATCGTCTCTGTACCCCATCCTAAGCTAGTATATCCTTCCTTAAGTAAGGTGACCAAAACTGCACGTAGTACTCCAGGTGCGGCCTTACCAATATCCTATACAGTTGCAGCAGGACTTCCCTGCTTTTGTACTCCATCCCTCTCGCAATGAAGGCCAACATTCCATTCGCCTTCCTGATTACCTGCTGCACCTGCAAACTAACCTTTTGGGATTCATGCACAAGGACCCCCAGGTCCCTCTGCACCTCAGCATGTTGTAATTTCTCTCCATTTAAATAATATTCCCTTTTACTGTTTTTTTTCCCCAGGTGGATGACCTCACAGTTTCCGACATTGTATTCCATCTGGCAAACCTTAGCCCATTCGCTTAACCTATCCAAATCTCTTGGCAGCCTCTCTGTGTCCTCTACACAACCCGCTTTCCCACTAATCTTTGTGTCATCTGCAAATTTTGTTACACTACACTCTGTCCCCTCTTCCAGGTCATCTACGTATATTGTAAACAGTTGTGGTCCCAGCACCGATCCCTGTGGCACACCACTAACCACCGATTTCCAACCCGAAAAGGACCCATTTATCCCGACTCTCTGCTTTCTGTTCGCCAGCCAATTCTCTATCCATGCTAATACATTTCCTCTGACTCCGCGTACCTTTATCTTCTGCAGTAACCTTTTGTGTGGCACCTTATCGAATGCCTTTTGGAAATCTAAATACACCACATCCATCGGTACACCTCTATCCACCATGCTCGTTATATCCTCAAAGAATTCCAGTAAATTAGTGAAACATGATTTCCCCTTCATGAATCCATGCTGCGTCTGCTTGATTGCACTATTCCTATCTAGATGTCCCGCTATTTCTTCCTTAATGATAGTTTCAAGCATTTTCCCCACTACAGCTGTTAAATTAACCGGCCTATAGTTACCTGCCTTTTGTCTGCCCCCTTTTTTAAACAGAGGCGTTACATTAGCTGCTTTCCAATCCGCTGGTACCTCCCCAGAGTCCAGAGAATTTTGGTAGATTATAACGAATGCATCTGCTATAACTTCCGCCATCTCTTTTAATACCCTGGGATGCATTTCATCAGGACCAGGGGACTTGTCTACCTTCAGTCCCATTAGCCTGTCTAGCACTACCTCCCTAGTGATAGTGATTGTCTCAAGGTCCTCCCTTCCCACATTCCTGTGACCAGCAATTTTTGGCATGGTTTTTGTGACTTCCACTGTGAAGACCGAAGCAAAATAATTGCTTAAGGTCTCAGCCATTTCCACATTTCCCATTATTAAATCCCCTTTCTCATCTTCTAAGTGACCAACATTTACTTTAGTATTCACTAAGGAGGACACAAACAACCTTCCGGATATAAAAGGGGTCAGAGAGTCGAGTAAGAAGGAGAAACTGAGGGAAATCCTTATTAGTCAGGAAATTGTGTTGGGGAAATTGATGGGATTGAAGGAAGATAAATCCCCAGGGCCTGATGGTCTGCATCCCAGAGTACTTAAGGAGGTGCCCTTGGAAATAGCGGATGCATTGATAGTCATTTTCCAACATTCCATAGACTCTGGATCAGTTCCTATGGATTGGAGGGTAACCAATGTAACCCCACTTTTTAAAAAAGGAGGGAGAGAAAACAGGGAATTATACATCTGTCAGCCTGAAATCGGAAGTGGGTAAAATGATGGAATCAATTATTAAGGATGTCATAGCATCGCATTTGGAAAGAGGTGACATGATAGGTCCAAGTCAGCATGAATTTGTGAAAGGGAAATCATGCTTGACAAATCTTCTGGAATTTTTTGAGGATGTTTCCAGTAGAGTGGACAAGGGAGAACCAGTTGCTGTGGTGTATTTGGACTTTCAGAAGGCTTTCGACAAGGTCCCACACAAGAGATTAATGTGCAAAGTTAAAGCACATGGGATTAGGGGTAGTGTGCTGACGTGGATTGAGAACTGATTGGCAGACAGGAAGCAAAGAGTAGGAGTAAATGGGTACTTTTCAGAATGGCAGGCAGTGACTAGTGGGGTACCGCAAGGTTCTGTGCTGGGGCCCCAGCTGTTTACATTGTACATTAATGATTTGGACGAGGGGATTAAATGTAGTATCTCCAAATTTGCGGATGACACTAAGTTGGCTGGCAGTGTGAGCTGCGAGGAGGATGTTGTGAGGCTGCAGAGTGACTTGGATAGGTTAGGTAAGCGGGCAAATGCATGGCAGATGAAGTATAATGTGGATAAATGTGAGGTTATCCACTTTGGTGGTAAAAACAGAGAGACAGACTATTATCTGAATGGTGACAGATTAGGAAAAGGGGAGGTGCAACGAGACCTGGGTGTCATGGTACATCAGTCATTGAAGGTTGGCATGCAGGTACAGCAGGTGGTTAAGAAAGCAAATGGCATGTTGACCTTCATAGCGAGGGGATTTGAGTACAGGGGCAGGGAGGTGTTACTACAGTTGTACAGGGCCTTGGTGAGGCCACATCTGGAGTATTGTGTACAGTTTTGGTCTCCTAACTTGAGGAAGGACATTCATGCTATTGAGGGAGTGCAGCAAAGGTTCACCAGACTGATTCCCGGGATGGCGGGACTGACATATCAAGAAAGACTGGATCAACTGGGCTTGTATTCACTGGAGTTCAGAAGAATGAGAGGGGATCTCATAGAAACGTTTAAAATTCTGACGGGTTTCGACAAGTTAGATGCAGGAAGAATGTTCCCAATGTTGGGGAAGTCCAGAACCAGGGGTCACAGTCTATGGATAAGGGGTAAGCCATTTAGGACCGAGATGAGGAGAAACTTCTTCACCCAGAGAGTGGTGAACCTGTGGAATTCTCTATCACAGAAAGTTGTTGAGGCCAATTCACTAAATATATTCAAAAAGGAGTTAGATGTAGTCCTTACTACTAGGGGATCAAGGAGTATGGCGAGAAAGCAGGAATGGGGTACTGAAGTTGCATGTTCAGCCATGAACTCATTGAATGGCGGTGCAGGCTCGAAGGGCCGAATGGCCTACTCCTGCACCTATTTTCTATGTTTCTATGTTTCTATGTTTCTAACCCAGATAGCTTCAGCTGAACCTGATGAGGCAATATCAAGTCTCTCTCTAGCTGTCAGATTCTCACTGCTAAAAATAGCAACTCCACCTCCCCTTTGACCTACCCTATCCTTTCTGAAACTTTTGTAGCCCTTTAGGTAAATTTCTGTGCCATCATTGTCATCTAGCCATGTCTCAGAAATACACATAAATTCTCCAACACAGCATAGGATTGCAATTCTAGCAATTTGCTTCTAACACTCCTTGTATTTACATAAAAGCAATTTAAAGGTCTCCCATCTAATTTCTTAAAGTTATTAATTCTTGTTTGCTTCGTACCTGGTTCATCTTCATGCTTAGCATTTATGTAATTATCAGGTGCAGTAAGCCTAACTTTGAACTTATCTACACTATCCCTGTGCTACTTTAGTTTAAATGCTGTCTGAAAGCATGCTCAACACCCTCTGCCAGCCTTTTTGTTTCTATGAAGTTATGATGGAGGCCATCCCTCCTAAACAACTTACCTTGTCCAGCGTATGCTTCCCAATTATCGATGAAATAAAGCTTCTTCTATTTGCAGAGGTTCTGAAGCCAGATGTTGAATCCCACAATTCGGCTATTCCTCTCCATCGATCTGGACATGACTGGTAATAGCCCGGAGACGCCGACCCTCGCATTGCTTTGCTGAAGGGCATCAATGAGACTTTTATAGGAATCCTACAAAACAAATGGTCTTCTATCCATAATAGTTCCAATATGTAAACCTACGACACTCACCTTTCACCAGTTTATCCACACGATCCTGGAGATCAGCTACCTTGGCGCTGGAAAACAGAAGACTGCCCTCGACAGACCCTTACCTCTACAAAGGGTGCTGTCTGTGTGCCTGATGATGGAGTCCCCTATGAGGATTGCCCGTTGCCTCTTGCTCTTCTTTGGCTGTTCAAACGACATCCTCTTGGGTAAGAGGTAAGTGTCTTACCCTTATCTTTTCCAAGATGCTGATATGAGTAATGAGGTTTGGTGTCACTGGTGCTGATCTCGCTGCCTGTCGTGTTATCCAAATCACAAAGCAGGACATACCTGTTTGAAGTAATAAGAGAATCCAGTGGTAAGAGATCTGGTGCTATCAATATCCGACAATAAAGACTTACTTTTCGTCAGTCAGGAATTCGTCAAAATGCATCAAGAATGTCAACAGCTCAACCCTCTCCTTTAGGGAAATTATCTCATGTTGCAGAGTCAAAACCTGGACACATTTACTGCAAGTAAAGGTCCCAAAATGCTTCACTTTGACACCATTTTTTTGTAAAAGGTGTACATGGTACACACCTCACATTGGAGTTGTCCACCTTTCCTTTGGGACCCGGGGTTCGCCATCCTTATTTTTCCAAGGAATCTACAAAGAAATCAGAAAAAAAGAGAAGCAGCAGAAGTAACAGACAAAAAAGTAATCCTAACTCCTTCAGTCCTAAGTACCTCAGTCACAACTCTCAGCAAAAGATCCCAACACTCTGCTCAAGTCACACTCTGCTGAAGTCAGGTTGTAATATATTATTCTGAAAATGGAAATTTTGCTAATAAATGGAAGCCAATGCAACAGAACAATTGGTAGGTTTCCTGAAGGCATACATGTAACCCGCTAACAGATGCTTTGAAAATTAATTAGGATTGCACCTTCTTAGCAATTCATGGAAGACTAACCAGCAGTCTCAGGAGACATATTAGCGATAATTAATCCCTGCCTATGCATTGATGAATTAAAGACAGGAATGTTTTTCTGTTGTTAGTGTTTCATCTTTTTATTGGAAGTTACAGGAAAGCTTTTTAAAAATTATTTTTGTTTATGAGCTTTTTTCATCAAATTTTGCCCTCAACCAACATCACCATAAACAAATGCCGTGGTCATTCATTGATTTGATATTTGTGTTACCTTGCTTTGTGCAAGTTGATTCCCTACATATTAGAAATGAGTAAAAGTGGAGGGCAGAGAAACCAAAGGCAAGAAACAAAAAGGGCCACTGAATATAAAAGGGCTGCAGGAGGGGTCAAAACTAAAAATCATGGTTTAAAAACTAGGATGAAAACACTCTACCTAAATGCACGCAGCATTCGAAATAAAGTAAATGAGTTGACGGCACAAATCATTACAAATGGGTATGATTTGGTGGCCATTTCAGAAACATGGTTGCAAGGTGGCCAAGACTGGGAATTAAACATACAGGGGTATCTGATGATTCAGAAAGATAGGCAAGAAGGGAAAGGAGGTGGGGTAGCTCTGTTAATAAAAGATGATATCAGGGCAGTTGTGAGAGATGATATTGGCTCCAATGAACAAAATGTTGAATCATTGTGGGTGGAGATTAGAGATAGTAAGGGGAAAAAGTCACTGGTCGGCGTAGTTTATAGGCCCCCAAATAATAACTTCACGGTGGGGCGGGCAATAATCAAGGGAATAATGGAGGCATGTGAAAAAGGAACGGCAGTAGTCATGGGGGATTTTAACCTACATATCGATTAGTCAAATCAAATCGCACGGGGTAGCCTGGAGGAGGAATTCATAGAATGCATACGGGATTGTTTCTTAGAACAGTATGTAACAGAACCTACAAGGGAGCAAGCCATCTTAGATCTGGTCCTGTGTAATAAGACAGGAAAAATAAACGATCTCCTAGTAAAAGATCCTCTCGGAATGAATGATCACAATATGGTTGAATTTGTAATACACATTGACGATGAGGAAGTTGTGTCAGAAACGAGCGTACTATGCTTAAACAAAGGGGACTACAGTGGGATGAGGGCAGAGTTGGCTAAAGTAGACTGGAAACAAGGACTAAACGGTGGCACAATTGAGGAACAGTGGAGGACTTTTAAGGAGCTCTTTCATAGTGCGCAACAAAAATATATTCCAGTGAAAAAGAAGGGCGGCAAGAGAAGGGATAACCAGCCGTGGATAACCAAGGAAATAAAGGAAAGTATCAAATCAAAGACCAATGCGTATAAGGTGGCCAAGGTTAGTGGGAAACTAGAGGATTGGGAAAAATTTAAGCAACAGCAAAGAATGACTAAAAAAGCAATAAAGAAAGGGAAGATAGATTACGAAGGTAAACTTGCGCAAAACATAAAAACAGATAGTAAAAGCTTTTACAGATATATAAAACGGAAAAGAGTGACTAAAGTAAATGTTGGTCCCTTAGAAGATGAAAAGGGGGATTTAATAATGGGAAATGTGGAAATGGCTGAGACCTTAAACAATTATTTTGCTTCCGTCTTCACAGTGGAAGACATAAAAACCATGCCAAAATTTGCAGGTCACAGGAATGTGGGAAGGGAGGACCTTGAGACAATCACTATCACTAGGGGGGTAGTGCTGGACAGGCTAATGGGACTGAAGGTAGACAAGTCCCCTGGTCCTGATGAAATGCATGCCAGGGTATTAAAAGAGATGGTGGAAGTTATAGCAGATGCATTCGTTATAATCTACCAAAATTCTCTGGACTCTGGGGAGGTACCAGCGGATTGGAAAGCAGCTAATGTAACGCCTCTGTTTAAAAAAGGGGGCAGGCAAAAGGCAGGTAACTATAGGCCGGTTAGTTTAACATCTGTAGTGGGGAAAATGCTTGAAACTATCATTAAGGAAGAAATAGCGGGACATCTAGATAGGAATAGTGCAATCAAGCAGACGCAGCATGGATTCATGAAAGGGAAATCATGTTTAACTAACTTATTGGAATTCTTTGAGGATATAACGAGCATGGTGGATAGAGGTGTACCGATGGATGTGGTGTATTTAGATTTCCAAAAGGCATTCGATCAGGTGCCACACAAAAGGTTACTGCAGAAGATAAAGGTACGCGGAGTCAGAGGAAATGTATTAGCATGGATAGAGAATTGGCTGGCGAACAGAAAGCAGAGAGTCGGGATAAATGGGTCCTTTTCGGGTTGGAAATCAGTGGTTAGTGGTGTGCCACAGGGATCGGTGCTGGGACCACAACTGTTTATAATATACATAGATGACCTAGAAGAGGGGACAGATAGTAGTGCAACAAAATTTGCAGATGACACTAAGATTAGTGGGAAAGCGGGTTGTGTAGAGGACTCAGAGAGGCTGCAAGGAGATTTGGATAGGTTAAGCGAATGGGCTAAGGTTTGCCAGATGGAATACAATGTCGGAAAGTGTGAGGTCATCCACCTGGGGAAGAAAAACAGTAAAAGGGAATATTATTTGAATGGGGAGAAATTACAACATGCTGTGGTGCAGAGGGACCTGGGGGTCCTTGTGCATGAATCCCAAAAGGTTAGTTTGCAGGTGCAGCAGGTAATCAGGAAGGCGAATGGAATGTTGGCCTTCATTGCGAGAGGGATGGAGTACAAAAGCAGGGAGGTCTTGCTGCAACTGTATAAGGTATTGGTAAGGCCGCACCTGGAGTACTGCGTGCAGTTTTGGTCACCTTACTTAAGGAAGGATATACTAGCTTTGGAAGGGGGACAGAGACGATTCACTAGGCTGATTCCAGAAATGAGAGGGTTACCTTATGATGATAGATTGAGTAGACTGGGTCTTTACTCGGAGTTCAGATGGATGAGGGGTGATCTTATAGAAACATTTAAAATCATGAAAGGAATAGACAAGATAGAGGCAGAGAGGTTGTTTCCACTGGTAGGGGAGACTAGAACTAGGGGGCACAGCCTCAAAATACGGAGGAGCCAATTTAAAACCGAGTTGAGAAGGAATTTCTTCTCCCAGAGAGTTGTGAATCTGTGGAATTCTCTGCCCAAGGAAGCAGTTGAGGCTAGCTCATTGAATGTTTTCAAGTCAAAGATAGATAGATTTTTAACCAATAAGGGAATTAAGGGTTATGGGGAGAGGGCGGGTAAGTGGAGCTGAGTCCACGACCAGATCAGCCATGATCTTATTGAATGGCGGAGCAGGCTCCAGGGGCTAGATGGCCTACTCCTGTTCCTAATTCTTATGTTCTTATGTTCTTATATTACTTCAAAATCAATCCTGTGGACATGATGAGGCACTGTGTAAATGCAATGTTTTTCTTTTATTGCTGGAGTTTATATGAAACCTGACATATCAAATTCAAGGAGAAGGGCAACATTGGATTTGATCTTGAAGGATCCACTTAATTGTAATGACTCAAGAGTCTGGTTACTGTAAACTCACTCAAGTGCAACCTGATCCATCTTTATTCCAGCCCGAGAGTACCTGTGTGACAAAGACACTCAGCTTATACACAGGTGACCAAGCACACATGCCACATGCGTACAGCCCGATAACCTCCGACCGCGGCGCCCTCTGGTGTCTGGTGACCCCCAAGTATTAATACATAACAACATCCCCCTTTTAAAATTTTAATAAGTCTTTTTGCAAATTAAGACGGTCTGGGACTTTCCTCTCACGAGTTGATCGTCTCGGTTCAACTTTGGCTCTGGGCGAGCGTTCTGAGTCCGTTGAGACTGAGGGCTGAGTAGCAATCTGATGGGAGTGGTCATGACCACATCAGAGACTGAAGGTTCAGAGTCAGTAATGTCAGCAGAGTCCTCTGATGAGTGAACAATGGTTGGTTGGTCACTGACTGCATCTTCCTCACTCGGTTCCAGTTCATCCGCGTGCCGCAGTTTAACCTAGTCAAGGTGTTTCCTGCATGTTTGCCCATTCTTGAGCACGACAATAAACACTCTGTTACCCTCCTTGGCTGTAACAGTGCCGGCGATCCACTTTGGACCTTGACCATAGTTGAGTACATAAACCAGATCGTTGACCGAGATGTCACGTGACACGGCAACACAATCATGACACCATTGCTGACTTTGACATCTGTTTTCAACACGATCGTTCAAATCAGGATGAACAAAAGAAAGCCTGGTCTTGAGATTTCCCTTCATCAGTAGTTCAGCAGGAGGAACCCCAGTAAGCGTACGAGGTCTTGACCTGTAACTGAACAATATACATGACAATCGTCTTTGCAGTGAGCCCTGAGTTACACGTTTCATACTTTGCTTGATCGTTTGAACAGCACACTCTGCTTGACTATTAGAAGCAGGCTTGAATGGAGCTGATCTCACATGTCTGATGCCATTGAGTTTCATGAACTCCTGGAACTCAAGACTTGTGAAGCAAGATCCGTTGTCGCTCACAATAATGTCAGGTAAACCATGAGTAGCAAACATGATACGAAGGCTCTCAATGGTAGCTGCAGACGTGCTGGATGACATAATAACACACTCTAGCCACTTAAAATATGCATCCACTACGACAAAAAACATCTTTCCTAGGAACGGGCCCGCAAAATCAATGTGGATCCTCGACCATGGTTTGGATGGCCATGACCAAAGACTCAGTAGAGATCCCGCTGGTACTTTACTTAGCTGCATGCAAGTATTGCACTAATGCACGTATGATTCCAGATCAGTCAATTCCAGGCCACTATACATGGGACCTAGCAATGGACTTCATCATGACAATACCAGGATGAGTGCTATGAAGTTCACGTACAAATTTTTCTTGACTTTTCTTCGGCATGGTTACACAATTACCCCACAGTAAACAGTCTGACTGAATGGACAGCTCATCCTTGCAACAGTTGTAAGGTTTGGTCTCCTCACGCATCTCCATAGGTATGGCACAACAATCACCACTGAGTACACATCGTTTCACAACCGATAAAATAGGGTCATGGCTCGTCCAGATCCCAGATCCTAACTTGTTGAGTAGTGACAGGGGTTCCTTCACTCTCAAAAGCATCCATTACTAACAGTAGATCTGCAGGTTGAGGCGTCTCCATCTCAGTTGTGGGTAAGAACAGATGACTCAGTGCATCGGCACAATTCTCAGTATCAGGTCTATGATGGATGATGTAATCATAGGCAGACAATGATTGCGGGACGATGCATTGGTAGTAATACCTTTGTTTTCCGCAAACAATGAAATGAGTGGGAGTGGCTTGTGATCCGTTTCTAGTTCAAAACGAAGACCAAACAGGTACTGGTACATTTTTTTAACCCCATACACACAAGTCAAAGCTTCGTTCTCTACCATACTGTAAGCTCTTTCCGCTTTAGACAGACTTCTCGAAGTATACGCAACAGGTTGTAGCTTGCCCGATTCATTTGCTTGTTGGAGTACGCAGTCACCACAATATGATGAAGCATCACAGGCTAATACAAGACGCTTACAAGGATCATAATGAACAAGCAACTTGTTTGAACAGATTCTTGGCTTTCTCAAAGGCTCTATCTTGAGACGAACCCCAGACCCAGTTGTCACGTTTTATTGGTAACACAAGCAGTGGCTCTAGTAAAGTGCTCAATCTGGGTAAGAAATTACCAAAGTAGTTGAGTAGCCCAAGGAACGAATGCAGCTCCGTCACATTCTGAGGCCTGGGTACACTTTTGATGGTCTCGGTTTTTGAATCAGAGGGCCTGATGCCATCAGCAGCGATCTTTCTCCCAATGAATTCGACTTCAGGTGCCATGAATACACACTTCGAGCATTTCAGCCTGAGTCCCACTTTGTCCGGACACAGTAGGATTTCTTCAAAATTGTTCAGATGTTCAGCAGTGTCACAACCTGTGACCAGAATGTCACCTTGAAACACGACAATTCTAGGAACGGACTTCAGCAAACTCTCCATAATTTGGCTGCAGCTGAACGAATCCCAAAAGGACACCTGTTGTAGACAAACAGTCCTTTATGCGTGTTGATGCAGTTTCTTCGAAGAGGCAACAAGCTCCCGAGTTATATAGGCCGACGTCAGATCCAGTTTCGTGAACGACTTTCCACCAGTTAGCATGGCGAACAGGTCATCAGCCCTCAGTAACGGATACTGATCCTGTTTCGGAAATCGGTTAGTCGTAACCTTGTAGTCTCCACAAATCCTGACAGTGCCATCACTCTTCAACACAGGAACAATGGGACTAGCCCACTCGTTAAACTCGACCAGTGATATGATCCCTCCTTGCTGGAGTCTGTCAAGCTTAATTTCAACCTTCTCCCTCATCATGTACGGAACAGAACGAGCTTTGTGATAGACAGGGGTTGCATTGGAGTCCAGGTGAATCTGTACCTTGGCTCCTGTAAAATTACCAATGCCCGGTTCAAACAAAGAAGGAAATTTTTCAATACTTGAGCACACAAAGTATCATTCACCGAGGACAACATCTTGACATCCTTTCAGTTCAGCTTGATTTTCTCGAGCCAATTCCTGCCGAACAGCATTGGACCATTACCTGGGGTGATCCATAATGATAGCTCATGAACCACATCGTCATATGACACCTCGATTGCTGTACTGCCGAGCACTGGTATGAGTTCCTTAGTGTAAGTACGCAACCTGGTATTGACTGGACTCAGCTTCGGTTTTGCAGCCTTCGTGTCCCACAGCTTGTCGAATGTCCTTTGGCTCATTATTGACTGGCTCGTAGCCGTGTCCAGCTCCATTGATTCAGCTTCGCATTAACGACTATTGGCTGGCTCTTGTTCAGGAACGAATACAGTCCATTCACTTCCTCCTCGGGTTGCGTATCCGGGCCATCACTGAACTGGTCCTCATCAACCATGTGGTGAGCTGCACCACGCTTGCTCCGTTGTGGACACATCCTTTGAAGATGCCCCACTTTCAAACATCCATTGCATAAGTATTGTCTAAACCGACACTGATGAGGCCGATGATTGCCCCCACAACACCAACAGGGTGAAATCTGGTTTGAACCAGTTGGCGGGCTCTGAGCAGTGGCAGGTTTCGTGTAAGCAGCTCTGCCCAAAAATGACGCCATCTTGTTTGCAGTACTTGCCATGGAACTCCGACTCGTCGATGATATCTGCCTCAAATTATCATCCATCGTCATGCATGCCTGAGCAGTCGCGATGGCCTTTTTCAAATCCAGTGTCTCTGCAGCCAACAGCTTCCTGAGGATCGCGTCATGGCTGATGCCTATCACGAAGACATCACGCAATATGTCTTCCAGCATGTTCCCGAACTTACATGGCTCAGCAAGATGCCGCTGGTCGGCGACAAATCCCGACACGTCCTGGCTCTCAGCACGAACATGCGTGTAGAAACGGTAGCGTGAGATGATGATACCCTCTTGTGGCTTCAGATGGTTACCGACCAACGGACACAATTCCTCGTACCCTTTTTCCGCCGGACGTACAGGCGAAAGAAGATTCTTCATGAGGCTGTAAGTTTTCGGACCACAAACGGTGAGGAGGACTGCCCTGTGCTTAACTGCGTAGGCCTCTGCCTCCATGCCATTGGCCAAAAAATACTGATCCAGGCGGTCGACAAAATCTGCCCAATCCTCTCCCTCCACGAATCTCTCCAGGATTCTAACCATGCCCATTGTGCATGGAAGCTTCTTAAATTACCTCATCGTCAATTGTAATGACTCAAGAGTCTGGTTACTGTAAACTCGCTCAGGTGCATCCTGATCCATCTTTATTCCAGCCCGAGAGTGCCTACGTGACAAAGACACCCAGCTTATATACAGGTGATCAAGCACACATGCCACATGCGTACAGCCTGATGACCTCCGACCGCAGCATCCTCTGGTGTCTGGTGACCCCCAAGCATTAATATATAACATTAATAATATGAAACTGTCCATTCTACTGATAGAAAATGTTTTCCTGGTACCAGTGGCAATATGGACTGCAGGCCATGGTGCCACATGGTTCAATACTTGAAGCCTGGATAACTCAGCTCTATTTCGTGTGTGTCACACTACAACATTGGCAAAAACTGACCAATAGCTTCAAAGGTGCTGACATCTTCCACCAATTGCCTTGTCCCTATTCTCCTGCCATTGGTCACCTGACACGTCAATCCTCACATCTATCAGTCAATAATGCTGGCTATAATATCCACAATCTTCAATGCTCCAGAACCAGCTCTCTCCACTGCATGGTTTTACTGCTTAGAGCTAGTGTCGCATTGCATGCTGGGTGTGTGTGGCCCTGCTGTTTATTTTGAAGCCAACTGGAGCAAAACAGGAGAAGAAGATGCCTATGATTTTTCTCCTGGGTTGCTTGCAGGAGTCTGGAAAATTAATCTATAATTCCGGGAGACTTCAGGACAATTCGGGAGGCTGGCAACCTTAGCCCTTCTGTCCTTTGTGAGCCACATCCAGTGGTAACAGCAGAAATTGCCACCTTTGTATATTGTAGGCAGGAATTCCTATTCTTACAAGAGTTTCCTGCTACTGTATATAAAGGCCATATTGCCTGACATTAGCACTGGGAGTAATGCTGGGAGAAGAGAGGAACCTGTTTAAATGCAACAGTAACTAGATTCATGAAGCCCCAAATGATTTACCTAGAATGCCAGGTTATAATTAATTTGACCATTCAGTAGCTGAAAGAACATAGGAACAACAGTAGACCAGTCAGCCCCTCGAACCATCTCCACCGTTCTTGCCTGATCTGTACCTTTACTCCAGCATCCACAGCCTTGGGTGTGGTTGGGGGTGGGGGGGTAGAATTCCAGATTTCTACTACTCTTTGGAACAGCTCATTTTACACCACATATTTTCCTTAATTACAATAAACAACATGCAATGATGGTTTATTAAAATATAGAGAACAGCAAAAATTCAGCTAACATAGAGCAACCAACCCTCATCATCCCATCTCTTTCAGTCATATAACACTTTCCTACAATTGGCAGGTAGAATGGTGGTTATGGAGGAAATTATGAATCTAAATGACAAAACTTTGCAATGGTAACAGGATAAAATAATCTGAACTGTAAAATGGAAAGTTGTATTTTTTATGGAAAACAATAGCCGGTTTAGTTGTAACACAACTGGAATTTTGTTGTCATGATTTCTGATGTCATCTGAACCTCTATTGTGTTACATGTCTGTAACTGATTACAAATCAGATATTCAATTTACTTCTTCTTGCAGTAACATACAAACACATTTGGGATAGACTTTCCACTTCACATCGCTGGGCTAGTGCCCATATATCACCCAAAATGGCCTGCTATTGCCCAGCTTGACTAAAAAGTGGAAAGTTGGGCTGGAACATTGCCAGAAAATTCTCCCCCCAACTTTCGGCTCACATCGTCGAGGTGATCGCTGAGGTAATCGCCCGCACATTGCCGGGCTGATCGCTCGCCAAGAACATCGCTGGAGAATAGTTGCTTTTCCCTGGCCTTCCTCACAGAGCTTGGCACTACGGACGCCATTTTGAACGTCGCAGGAAGAGAGGTGGCTGCTTAAACAGGGGCTTAGAAAGTTTGTGAATTATTTAAGGGCCTTTTAAAGATAGATCCACTCACAATTAGATGTTTTATTATATTTATATTAATAAGTGACCTTTCATCCTTACTTGGTCCGACCTGGCCATTGTTTCACAACAGTTGCATTCATGTTTTACTAAAACTTACGTTATTAGAAGACACTGCACAACACTTGTAAAGCGAAAGAAAATTGTTTTAATAAAATAAGAGCTCTTGAATGTTATTTTTAAATAACAAACACAAAAACACCCACCCACCCCTTCCCCCTGCCTCCAAACCAGCACCCCCACCCACACCCCAACAGTGAAACAACAATAAAGACACCAACAATAAACAATGTGAACAATATGTACAATATAAAAAAGATTGCATCCCTCTCCCTACCTGCGGCCACGCTTCCCTCCAGATCCTGGATCCAACCGTCTTCTTACGCTACCCACCCGTTTTGGTCCCCGGGTACTGCTACGAAGCTGGCGTGCAGTGGGCAATGGCATGACTTCCTGCCGTGGTGGGGGATATGGTGGCACGATCGCCTGTTGGGGGGCGGTTGGAGGGGAAGACAAAACAGGGGGATCGCCTTCCGAGTCAGGAGGTGGTGCTTCCTCCGGACCGGCCTGTGTGCCGGTGCTTGTGGTCACGGGACTTTGGGGTGCAGCACTGTGTGCCGCCAAGAGCGCATGCCGCAATGCATGGGAGGAGGCGGTGTTTTCACGCATCTCGTGGATCATCTGCTGCGTCGCCTCCGCTTGGCGAGCAGACACCCGGGAGAATTCCTCCGTGAACCCCACAAACACCTGGAGCTGCTCGCGATTGATAGCGACAGACTCCTCGCACAGTTGTGCCAGGCTGTCGTGCTCAAGCCGCTGACCCCGGTCTCCGTGGGGTCTGCAGCAGCACCAATGCGCAACTTGGCGTCGCCTACTGCATGCTGCTTGTTGCCGGTACCTCTTCGGTGGAAATCAACGTCGTGGCCACAGGTTCAACAGACGGAGGGATGCAAGAGGCATCCTCCTCTGTCTCCAAATATTCCTCCTCCTCTGGCTCGGTGGTCTCCTCTTCACCACCCGTGGTGAATGACACATGCAGTGGGGTAGGTGCATGTGAGGGTGTGACCTCCATTGACGCCTCTGGAGCTCGAAGTCCAGCAAAACACAATTGAGCTTATTAGAACAGAAGGGACTGGAGTGCCGCAGTGGCACACATAGGAGGAACAGCACTACTCCAATAAATGTGAGCGAGAGACGTTACATAGTAATGTATCATATGGTGTTACATATGGTGGTACATCAATGTGGATGCGCCAGAGAACTGTGGAGGCTGGATCAGTCGCAGATAGACACAATGATAAGGGAGCAAGGGTTTATGGGGTGCGGACAGAGAAGGGGACAAATGGCCAGATGGCCTGCTCTTATGTTTTTATGTTCTTGTGTTATCAACCTGAGAGTAGCACAGAGTAGCATGGAGGCTGCATGCATAACATGATATCATTCGTCTATTCTTTTATAATGAAATTGTGATGTATGTAGCACACAAATCACTGACTCCACACGGTCAGGTGTTGTAATAACTGCAGTGACCTTGGTCCTTTATTGTTCAGCTCCAGAGTGCCTCTCAGGTATGGTGGGCAGCCTTTTATACTGCCTCTTGCAGGTACTTTCAGGTCTCCCACCACAGCGCCCTCTGTGGTGCACCATTGTACTATATTACACATTTAATGTACTTGGACAATACACAACATCTCACTCCCCCCTTCCCCCCTCCCCCTGCCTATAGTTCCAAAAGCCATTGCCGGTAACCTCGGCCTTGTTCGTCCTGGTGGGTTAGTGAGTGTGAGTCCATGACCATCACATGCAGAGATTATTAGGTGCAAGCATGTGGTGTTTGCAGTCCTCGCAAGGGTGATGAAGTGTCGGGTATAACCTCCAACAGAAAACAGGTATACATAAACGGTACATTAGTATGGTACATACAATATGTGGTACAGCTGGTATGTCAAAAGATTACAGGTGCACTGAACAGTTGTTTAATCCCAGCTCTGCTGGGTAAGGTACCGTGGCGGTATACTGCCCCCTTTTTACTGGGCTGCGCTGAGACAGGGTATCGCAACTGGTGCGTTGCCTCTGTGCTCAGTAGTCGCATTAGCGGTTCATCTGCAGCTGCTGAACCCTTGCATTATTAGTCATGGGTCCGTTAACCCTTTTACTTGTTTTACTGTACCCCGTGATGTGACTCTTTTCGTAAATCATTCATGTCCATCATTTTTAAACACAGTAGCCATTTAGCATTGTAAATCCTTCATTTCCCTTGTTTCACATTTTTAAACACAGTAACCAACCACATCAACACAAAAAAATGTAACTCTTATCCACACACGTCACCATACCAGTCTCATTACTCCTCTAGACTTGCTTTTGCCTTACAAAAGTCTCTTTATGGGGACCACCAGTGGTGTGGGGCCCTTTTAAGGCTCCCGGGTGCATTGCTCTTTTAAGACGCCATCTTGTGGTTCCCACGAAGCTTTCCTTGGGCTCCGCCATTTTAGTCACTCTGCTGGCCTTTGTCTGCCGAGCACTGCTGCCATGAGGCCGCCGCCATCTTGAGCTCGCTGACAAAGAGGAAAGAAAGTATAAAATCACGCTTGGGGGTGGGGCGGGGGGGGAATTCTGGCCTCGGCTCCAGCATTGCAGGTAGCACCGATAATCCGCACATTGGTGATGATCTGAGCCCTCTCATTACAACAATCATGGTAGGAGGGACTGCGGTGGAATGATTGTGTCCTTCGGGTAGTTGTTGTAGATGTAGAGAGCAGTGGAAGCTTTTAAGGAGGCTGGATCGATTGTGCGATTATACGTGCAGAGAGACTCTTAGAATTGAAACTTGTCTCGTTCTCCCGGGTCATACCTGCTGCCGCTGTAGCCTCCTCTCCTGCAGTTCTGGCCACTGTTGTAGTCTCTACCGCTGCCCGACTTTTTCTCTGCGTGAGCCCCCCCCCGGTTTGTCGGCCATCGATGGACCTCCCGCTCATCACCTGCAGCGCCCCGCTGGCTCGCACCCCAACAATCGGCCTGCACCTACAAGACTGCTCTTTGGGAACCCGGGGAGCAGTAGCCTGTGGAGGAATGAAGTCTTCACAGCTCCCATGGACTTTCCCCATCCATCTCCTGCCGAGTAGTATCGGCCCATCGCCTGCAATAACCCACAGGGGTAAACAGTGTGTCTTGCCCCCATGAGATACCTGCATGTCCGCTCTGCCGAGAACAGGTATCAGTTCCTTGGCCTAAGTACGCAGCTTTGCCAGGATTAGGACCAGCTTGGGTCGAGCAGCCGGGTTACCCCACAGTTTTTCAAAAGTTCTCTGACGGATCCGATCCCATATCCACTGCCATACTCACTGGGACTCTGTTGATTTTGACTTCCATAATCATTGGGGACGAATCGTCGGTACACGTGTACAGTCCCAACACCTCATCTTCTTCTACCTGCTCCTCGCTGAACAGTGGATCATCCCCCATCTCTTCAGCCATGCGGTGAGTCAGATTTCTTTTACACATACGCTGAAGGTGGCCTTTAATGTGGCAGGTATTGCACGTGTACTCCGCAAACCTTCGCCGGTGAGCCCCATGGTTTCCCCTGCAGCGCCAGCATGGTGCTGCTTGATTGGCCCCCCTCAGCGGACTCTGAGTTCCAGGACCCCGAGGTCCGTGCTCTCTGCCCTGGGCAGAGCCACATTCTGCAGTTTTGTCCGTGGTGGGCGCTATCCTGTGGACAGTGCCTGCCGGGTTCGAGACTGTGTGGATCATCTGCTTGGTGCTGCAAGTTGATGCCATAAACGCCCTGCTGGTGGTGATGGCTTGCTTCAGGGTGACTGTAGGTTCCGTGGATAGCAGCTTGTGAAGGAGACCCTCATGGCCAATCCCCATAACAAAAACGTCTCGCAACGCGTCTTCAAGGTGTGTGCCAAAATCACACGGCGCCGCAAGTCTCCTGAGGTCCGCAGCATATTTGGTGACATCCTGGCCCTCAGTTCTGCAGTGGTGGTAGAATTTGTACCAGGCCATGAGGATGCTCTCCTTCGGTTTCAACTGGTCACGAATGAGTTCAGTCAGCTCCTCGTATGACTTGTCCCTGGCGCTCCCGGGTGCCAGAAAATCCCTGACGAGACAGTAAACCTCATCGCCACAGCTGGAAAGTAATATCGCCTTACGTTTCTCTCTCAGTGCGTCCGTGTGCCCCATCAGGTTGTTTGCTGTGAAGTAGTACTCGAGCCTTTTCGTAAAGGCCTCCCAATCATTTCCCACCGTAAAATCCTTTAACGGGCCCAGAGCAGCCATGGTTGCGTGATGCGTGAAGTTCGTCCGTATCCTTGTCGCCAATGTGATGCATGTAGCACTCAACTCACTGACTCCACATGGTCAGGTGTTGTAATAACTGCAGTGACGTTGGTCCTTTATTGTTCAGCTCCGAGTGCCTCTCAGGTATGGTGGGCAGCCTTTTATACTGCCTCTTGCAGGTACTTTCAGGTCTCCCACCACAGCGCCCTCTGTGGTGCACCATTGTACTTATAGTACACATTTAATGTACCTGGACAATACACAACAAAAATGATGTTACATTAATTTAACACTGCTTGACACATTACACACGTGACACATGGGAGGGTCCGGCAACACCACGGGTGGTGACCACGCGACTGTGTGCCTCCACTAATGCTGCAGCACGTTCCTCAAGGCCAGTCAGTGTCTGTATTACAGCAGGGCCTCCCCCGATTATTAGATATCTTCCTCTGCAAATATGAAAAGAGCATGCATAAGCTACTTGACTAGGTTATATCATTTACAGTCAACTGTTTCCAACATTATATGCTAATAGGGTTTGTGTCCACAATTGATGCATGGTTATAACAAAGATTAATGTGTTAGGAGCTAATGCTTGACGCAAACATCTCTTTCGAATACAATCTACATTGAACTCGGCCATGACAGTAGCTAATGTCCAAAATTGTCCCAGGCCAGACAGTGAGCAAAGGCAGCTCTCCCTCAGTCCATGCTGGGTCCCTGTGTAAGTGACCGCAGTCAGAGAGACTTAAAAAGGGCACAGGTTTTATAGCCATGTCCACTTCTTAGTGGGGATGAACATAAGAACATAAGAAATAGGAACAGGAGTAGGCCACCTGGCCCCTCGAGCCTGCTCCGCCATTCAATAAGATCATGGCTGATCTGATCATGGACTCAGCTCCACTTTCCTGCCCGCTCCCCATAATCCTTATCCCCTTATCGTTTAAGAAACTGTCTATTTCTGTCTTAAATTTATTCAATGTCCCAACTTCCACAGCTCTCTGAGGCAGCGAATTCCACAGATTTACAACTCTTTAAGAGAAGAAATTTCTCCTCATCTCTGTTTTAAATGGGCGGCCCCTTATTCTAAAATCATGCCCTCTAGTTCTAGCCTCCCCCGTCAGTGGAAACATCCTCTCTGCATCCACCTTGTTAAGCCCCCTCATAATCTTATATGTTTCGATAAGATCACCTCTCATTCTTCTGAATTCCAATGAGTAGAGGCCCAACCTACTCAACCTTTCCTCATGTCAACCCTCTCATCCCCGGACTCAACCTAGTGAACCTTCTCTGAACTGCCTCCAAAGCAAGTATATCCTTTCGTAAATATGGAAACCAAAACTGCACGCAGTATTCCAGATGTGGCCTCACCAATACCTTATATAGCTGGAGCAAGACTTCCCTGCTTTTATACTTCACCCCCTTTGCAATAAAGGCCAAGATACCATTGGCCTTCCTGATTACTTGCTGTATCTGCATACTATCCTTTTGTGTTTCATGCACAAGTACCCCCCAGGTCCCGCTGTATTGCGGCACTTTGCAATCTTTCACCATTTAAATAATAACTTGCTCTTTGATTTTTTTCTGCCAAAGTGCATAACCTCACACTTTCCAATATTATACTCCATCTGCCAAATTTTTGCCCATTCACTTAGCCTGTCTATGTCCTTTTGCACATTTTTTGTGTCCTTCTCACACATTGCTTTTCCTCCCTTCTTTGTATCATCAGCAAACTTGGCTACGTTATACTCAGTCCCTTCTTCCAAGTCATTAATATAGATTGTAAATAGTAGGGGTCCCAGCACTGATCCCTGCGGCACCCCACTAGTTACTGGTTGCCAACCAGAGAATGAACCATTTATCCCGACGCTCTGTTCTCTGTTAGTTAGCCAATCCTCTATCCATGCTAATATATTACTCCCAACCCCGTAAACTTTTATCTTGTGCAGTAACCTTTTATGTGGCACCTTATCAAATGCCTTCTGGAAGTCCAAATACACCACATCCACTGGTTCCCCTTTATCCACCCTGTCCGTTACATCCTCAAAGAACTCCAGCAAATTTGTCAAACATGACTTCCCCTTCATAAATCCATGCTGACTCTGCCTGACCGAATTTTGCTTTTTCAAATGTCCTGCTACTGCTTCTTTAATAATGGACTCCAACATTTTCCCAACCACAGATGTTAGGCTAACTGGTCTCTAGTTTTCTGCTTTTTGTCTGCCTCCTTTTTTAAATAGGGGCATTACATTTGCAGTTTTCCAATCTGTTGGGACCTCCCCAGAATCCAGGGAATTTTTGTAAATTACAACCAATGCATCCACAATCCTTGCTGCTACTTCTCTTAAGACCCTAGGATGCAAGCCATCAGGTCCAGGGGATTTATCTGCCTTTAGTTCCATTATCTTACTGAGTACCACCTCCTTAGTGATTGTGATTGTGTTAAGTTCCTCCCCACTATAGCCCCTTGACTATCCACTGTTGGAATATTGTTAATGTCCTCTACCGTAAAGACTGATACAAAATATTTGTTCAGAGTTTCTGCCATTTCCATGTTCCCCATTACTAATTCCCCGGTCTCGTCCTGTAAGGGACCAACATTTACTTTAGCCACTCTTTTCCTTTTTATATACTTATAGAAACTCTTGCTATCTGTTTTTATATTTTGTGCTAGTTTATTTTCATAGTCTATCTTCCATTTCTTAATCACTTTTTTTAGTCGTTCTTATATATGTTAGAATAACAAGCTAACATTCAATCTAGGAAACTGACTATTATAATTAAAATTATACTTAGAATTTACATCATTACAGTATAAAATCGTACTTACTCTTGTTGAAGCCACAAGGCTGTTACAGCGCTTGCGGCACTGGTCGGATCCCCTGGGTTCGTGGGACACAGATGAGACGACAGCGGCGATCTTGCTCCATATTTGACGGTACGCCCGTGGTGCTGGTTTCCCACCACGCTCTCCCCCGGTTAATTGGGCCCACCGGGAGTGGACATCCGCGACGAGGGCCTCGTTGGCCTCATCTGAAAAGGGCTTGGACCTCTTCCTCCCAGTCTCCACATCTCTAACACTTTCATCACTGTCAGGCATATTCTTTACCTCTCTCTCTATCTCTCTCTCTTCTCTCTCCTCTCTGTCTCTGTCTTCCTCCTCTCTCTCTATCTCTCCCTCTCTATCCTCTCTCAATCTCTCTCCCCCTTCTGCGCATGTGTGGATGACCTGTGACCTCCTAAAACGGGGAAAACATGTCCACCAAAAAAAGCACGCATGCGCAGAAGCCCATTGCTAGTGAAGCTTTTGCCTTCACCATTGCTGCGCTATCGCTGGGCGATGTCACATCACTGCGCTCTCGCTTCGCCCATTTCACATCGCTGGGCTATCACCGAGCTAAAAGTCGCTATACAAAAAATGGCCGATGGTCCAGCGATCATGAAGGCTGAAACATCGCTAAGGCTGGAACATTGCCCATTTTTTAGGTGCTAGCGAGCAAAGTGGAAAGTCTAGCCCAAAATCTTCCATTTAGTTAGATTTTTGCTAAAATACACAATTGTTAATAGATTTGAACAAATTACTCGACATGCTGGACTAACTTACTGGAATAAAAAACTGCATTGCTCAAATTGTTCACTAGATGGGGATATAGTTCAATTTATTAATTCAACGGCAATTTCAGCACAGAGTGGGTACTGAGAGGACTGTTTTTGAGAATGGGTAAGTGTTCATGTATATTTGACAACACTGAAACAGTCTCTCCAATATCTCAAAATTGCAGCATGATTTTGAAATAACAGTATTTAAAAAAAATTTATTCATTCCGGGATGTGGGCGTCACTGGCCAGGCCAGCATTTATTGCCCATCCGTAATTGCCCTTGAGAAGGTGGTGGTAAGCCACCTGCTTGAACCGCTGCAGTTCTTGTGGTGAAGATACTCCCACAGTGCCGTTAGGGATGGCGTTCCAGGACTTTGATCCAGCGACGATATATTTCCAAGTCAGGTCGTGGCTATAACTACAGCTGGAGCGCCGGGCCCTGGAACATCGTGAGCGAAGGTGCGGCGAATGAGGGTACGGGGCCCAGAAGAACCGAGGGCCCGGGGCAGCACGGGCCTGCCCACACTGCGATATGTGCGCGCACTAGGTCCGTGCAGCAGAGCAGGTCTCCAGTCGTCCTGGTTCAATCCTTGCCACTGGATAAAGGCCTAGCTCTGTCGAGCCCGTGTGGTGGCTGATGTGCAATGGTCATCACATGTTAAAAAATCGATGCGCAGGCATCTTCCACCCCCTCCACTGGAGTTCAGGACTGGAACATCGCGTCCTTCATTGAAACATCTGTAAACTCTCGTGGATGCAATTCATCCTTGTTTGAGGGACCGCCTATGATGATGTTGATCCCAGAGTACTTAAGGAGGTGGCCTTGGAAATAGCGGATGCATTGACAGTCATTTTCCAACATTCCAACATTCCATAGACTCTGGATCAGTTCCTATGGAGTGGAGGGTAGCCAATGTAACCCCACATTTTAAAAAAGGAGGGAGAGAGAAAACAGGGAATTATAGACCGGTCAGCCTGACATCAGTAGTGGGTAAAATGATGGAATCAATTATTAAGGATGTCATAGCAACGCATTTGGAAAGAGGTGACATGATAGGTCCAAGTCAGCATGGATTTGTGAAAGGGAAATCATGCTTGACAAATCTTCTGGAATTTTTTGAGGATGTTTCCAGTAGAGTGGACAAGGGAGAACCAGTTGATGTGGTATATTTGGACTTTCAGAAGGCTTTCAACAAGGTCCCACACAAGAGATTAATGTGCAAAGTTAAAGCACATGGGATTGGGGGTAGTGTGCTGACATGGATTGAGAACTGGTTGTCAGACAGGAAGCAAAGAGTAGGAGTAAATGGGTACTTTTCAGAATGGCAGGCAGTGACTAGTGGGGTACCGCAAGGTTCTGTACTGGGGCCCCAGCTGTTTACATTGTACATTAATGATTTGGACGAGGGGATTAAATGTAGTATCTCCAAATTTGCGGATGACACTAAGTTGGGTGGCAGTGTGAGCTGCAAGGAGGATGCTATGAGGCTGCAGAGTGACTTGGATAGGTTAGGTGAGTGGGCAAATGCATGGCAGATGAAGTATAATGTGGATAAATGTGAGGTTATCCACTTTGGTGGTAAAAACAGAGAGACAGACTATTATCTGAATGGTGACAGATTAGGAAAAGGGGAGGTGCAACGAGACCTGGGTGTCATGGTACATCAGTCATTGAAGGTTGGCATGCAGGTGCATCAGGCGGTTAAGAAAGCAAATGGCATGTTGGCCTTCATAGCGAGGAGATTTGAGTACAGGGGCAGGGAGGTATTGCTACAGTTGTACAGGGCCTTGGAGAGGCCACACCTGGAGTATTGTGTACAGTTTTGGTCTCCTAACTTGAGGAAGGACATTCTTGCTATTGAGGGAGTGCAGCGAAGGTTCACCAGACTGAATACCGGAATGGCGGGAGTGACATATCAAGAAAGACTGAATCAACTGGGCTTGTATTCACTGGAGTTCAGAAGAATGAGAGGGGATCTCATAGAAACTTTTAAAATTCTGACAGATTTAGACAGGTTAGATGCAGGAAGAATGTTCCCAATGTTGGGGAAGTCCAGAACCAGGGGTCACAGTCTAAGGATAAGGGGTAAGCCATTTAGGACTGAGATGAGGAGAAACTTCTTCACCCAGAGAGTGGTGAACCTGTGGAATTCTCTACCACAGAAAGTTGTTGAGGCCAATTCACTAATATATTCAAAAAGGAGTTAGATGAAGTCCTAACTACTAGGGGGATCAAGGGGTATGGTGAGAAAGCAGGAGTGGGGCACTGAGGTTGCATGTTCAGCCATGAACTCATTGAATGGCGGTGCAGGCTCGAAGGGCCGAATGGCCTACTCCTGCACCTATTTTCTATGTTTCTATGTTTCTATGATGATGAACTGTATTGGAACAGCTTGGCTAGATGCGCGGCTACAAAGATTTAGAGCACAAATCTTCAGCAAAATAGCCAGGTTGTTGTCTGATATCACGTGAAGTGAATCAAATTCTGTGATGGTGGGGACATCAGGAGGAGGCCGATATGGATCATCCACTTCTGGCTGAAGATGGTTGCAAACGCTTCAGCCTTGTCTTTTGCACTTGCGTGCTGGACTCCACATTCATTGAGGATGGAGATACTCATGGAGCCTCCTCCCGTTAGTTGTTTAATTGTTCACCACCATTCACGACTGGCTGTGGCAGGACTGCAGAGCTTTGATCTGATCCGTTGATTGTGGGATGGCTCAGCTCTGTTTATAGCATGCTGCTTCCACTGCTTAGCATGCACGTCGTCCTGTGTTGCAGCTTCCCCAGGTTGGTAGCTAATTTTTAGGTATGCCTGGTGCTGCTCCAGGCATGCTCTTCTGCACTCCTCATTGAACCAGGGTTGGTCCCCCGGCTTGATGGTAATGGTAGAGTGAGGGGAGTGACAGTTTGGTGGACAGAGGTTTGCCAATCGAGGAGAGACAGGAATCACTCGGAAAAGTTCATATCATGTTCCTGCTAACAACATCAAGAAGCAGACAGAGTGACCTTCACAAGTGTTCCTGCAAAACAAAAGTGACAGTAATGCAACAAAACCTCGATTATCCATCCTCCCATTATTAGCGAGTATTTTCAAGAAATGCTGTTTTGAAACAGGCAGCTTCAAATTGGAAACTCCGCTGAAACGAGCACCACGGAAACTATTGGAGGCGAGCGCGTTAGTTCTGGTGTTCATTCTGGGCGTTGGGTGGTGTCAGCGGAGTGCTTTTACTCAACTCTCTTGGGTTGCTCCCGGATCCTGCAACCGGAGTCACAAGTGAGTGCGGGGAGAGCTGCAAGCCAGCAGGTCAGCTGATTGAGCCGCTGATCGCTGCAGGCAGGAGTAATATTGGAAAGGACCTGGATGGGTGGATGTGGAGAGACAGAGCAGTCATCAGATTCCGTTATCTTTCAGTTTCTATTGTACGCTGGGGAGAGGGCTTGCTCCATTACGGGGGATTATTGAGGTGCCACTATAGTTTGCTGTTCAATGATTGTGTTTTTTAAATTGAAGTATTTGAAATGAAGCAACAGAAAGATTGGCACGACAGAAACCATGAGATACTGGATAAATACACGCTGTACGGAGCAGGTTCAATCTCTGGGCGGTGTTGAGTTAAGGGCTCCGTAATTAGACTCGGTATCCTTAGGACTAAGAAGGAAAAATATCAGCTAGGGTTTCCAGTCCCGAGTGTTATCGAGTGACCACTGTTAGGAAAATGGGCGAGTGTGGATCGGGCTCGGCTATGATGCACCTTACAGTTGAATAGGCAACAATTGTTCATTATATAGGTTTATATATAAAGAACACTCATTGCGCAAGGTGCTGGAGTTATCCCTTAGTATGAGCCCCCACTTTCAGGAAAAACAGGGGAGAAAATTGGGGAGACACAACTGATGAATTAAATTTGTAATATGATCAATGAAAGCATATCAGCGTAAATAAATAGTTCCAAAAAAAGTAACTTTGTATGGAAGTGGCAGTCAGAAAGACAATAAAAGGCATTAATCTAAGAATTAATATTGCCTGTTGATTCAAGAGTTAATACATAGTTAACCATAGTTAATTCAGAGCAGGAATGTGCTTAGAGTACAGTTTGAAGTATATATGTATGAGCAATAATTGACCAAAGACAAATATTTACTTGCTTTGACGAGTGTTAGCTGTGGCTCAGTGGGTAGCACATTCACCTCTGAGTTAGAAGATTGTGGGTTCAAGTCCCATTGCAGGAATTTGAGCACATAAATCTAGGCTGACATTCCAGTACAGTGCTGAGGGAGTGCTGCACTGTCGGAGGTGCCATCTTTCGGATGAGACGTTAAACCGAGGTCCCGTCTGCCCTCTCAGGTGGATATAAAAGATCCCATGGCACTAAGAGCAAAGGAGTTAAGCCTGGTGTCCTGGCCAATATTTATCCCTCAATCAACATAACAAAAACAGATGATCCTGTCATTATCACATTGCTGTTTGTGGGAGCTTGCTATGTGCAAATTGGCTGCTGCGTTTCGTACATTACAATAGTGAATATACTTCATTGGCTGTAAAGCGCTTTGGGATGTCTGGTGGTTGTGAAAGGCACTATATCAATGCAAGTCTTTCCTTTTTATTTCATCCAACCCTATTGTTGATTACTCAACATTATTAAAATTAAAAAGTATCTTTTTTGAAAGAACAAAGAAGGCTTGCTTGCCCTCTCAGTATAAAGTGATTTTACACACAGAAAGTCAGATCACTTGCAGATTGATGGCAAGTTACCATTTTCCAAATGATGTCTTCATTATAGCTGGTGGTATTAAATATTGTAAACTTATGTATTATAACATTTGACATAGGACAATTGAAAAACTTGTGGTAAAAACCCTTGATTTGTCTGCATCCTTTGACATGGTTGAGTACTCTATCCTTCTCCAATGCCTTTGCACTGTCTTCCAGTCTCTCCACTGTCGGTCCAGCTGGGTGGAACTGCACTCACCTGCTTCCATTCTTATCTATCTAATCATAGCCGGAGAATCACCTGCAACGGCTTCTCTTCCTGCCCCCGCATCGTTACCTCTGATGTCCCCCAAGGATCTATCCTTGTTCCCCTCCTATTTTTCATCTACATGTTGCCCCTTGGCAACATCATCCGAAAACACAGCGTCAGTTTCCACATGTACGCTGATGACACCCAGCTCTACCTCCCTACCACTTCTCTTGACCCCTCCACGGTCTCTAAATTGTCAGACTGCTTGTCCAACATCCAGTTCTGGATGAGCAGAAATTTTTTCCAATTGAATATTGGGAAGACCGAAGCCATTATTTTCGGTCCCTGACACAAACTCCATTCCCTAGCTACTGACTCCATCCCTCTCCCCAACTCCTGTCTGAGGCTGAATCAGACTGTTCGCAATCTTGGTGCCATATTTAATCCTGAAGTGAGCTTTTGACCACATATCCATAGCATAACTAAGACCGCCTTTTTCCAATTCCATAACATTGCCTGTCTCCGCCCTTGCCTCAGTTCATCTGCTGCTGAAGCTCTCATCTATGCCTTTGTTACCTCTAGACTTGATTATTCCAATGCACTCCTGGCTGGCCTCCCACATTCTACCCTACGTTAACTAGAGGTGATCGAAAACTCGGCAGCCCGTGTCCTTAAATTGCACCAAGTCCCACTCATCACACCTGTGCTCGCTGACCTACATTGGCTTCTGGTTAAGCAATGCCTTGATTTCAAAATTCTCATTCTTATTTTCAAATCCATCCATGGTCTTGCCTCTCCCTAGCTCTGTAATCTCCACCAGCCCCACAACTCCCCGAGATGTCTGCGCTCCTCTAATTCTGCCCTCCTGAGCATCTCTGATTATAATTGCTCAACCATTCGTGGCCGTGCCTTCAGCTGCCTGGGCCCTAAGCTCTGGAACTCCCTGCCTAAACCTCTCTGCCTCTCTACTTCTCTTTCTTCCTTCAAGATGCTCCTTAAAACATACCTCCACCTGCACTAATTTCTACTTATGTGGTTCGGTGTCAAATTTTTATTGCATAATACTCCTGTAAAGTGCCTTGTGTTAAGGGTGCTATATAAATACAAGTTGTTGTTGTTGTTATTGTTGTGAGATTTGCACCAAGGAGAAGCAACTTGCATAATTCAGCTATAATTGGCCAAACTTGCGCAGAAGATCATGGAATTTTTAGTAAAAGTTACGTCAGAGCAAATCGAGTTTCCGCAATCTTTTGCGTTAGTTTAAAAAACATTGCGCTAGAAGCCGGCCCCGCCCAAAAAACTGGCCATGCCCCCAGATCGAATGAATCCCCATTGTGAGTTTCTACTTGTTTGTGGGTCTTTGAGGAGGCTGTAAAAATTAAGCTGTTTTAAGGAATGTTTCAAAAACTTTTGAATATTTTTTAAATGTACTAAGAAACTGACTATTGTACACCAATATAACTAGCAAATAATTCTGTATAGTTTCTTAAAGTAATTTTCAGTTATTTAAAATCACGTTATTCAGGTGGTGAACTAGAAACTCTGATTAAAATGCTTATTTTTCATGATAAACCCATTTTCAGCTGTATCACATTGCTCCAAGTTACCACTCTTAAATATCAAGGAATATTTTTTAAAGTAAATCACTTAAAAAAAAACTTTCTAAAATAATGCCCGATTGTGCAGATTTTATGGCAGATTTTATGTTGGATGATATGCAAATGAGTTTGAACAGAAACTTGAAAAAAATCCACTTCTCAAAACTACCGCAATTTTGGGTGAAAACTCCACACCGCTGTGGCTAATATAAAGACCAGCAGAGGGAGTGCTGAGCCACTGTAAAGATAGAGAAATTGGCCAGAATTTGCTTTGGAGTTGGGTTGTTGCAGAGTTTTCATTACTTATTTAGAAGCTAAAAAGCTCCTGAAAACTTATAGATAAAATTATATGCTGTCAACATTCTGTATCTAAATCCATCCTAAAAACCCCATCATGCATCATGGTTGCAGCAGTTGTTCTTAAAAGAATCTTAAGAATATAAGAACATAAGGAATAGGAGCAGGAGGAGGCCATACAGTGCCTTGAGCCTGCTCCGCCATTCAACAAGATCGTGGCTGATCGTCGACCTCAACTCAACTTTCCCGCCCGATCTCCATATTCCTTGATTCCCCTAGAGTCCAAAAATCCATCTATCTCAGCCTTGAATATACTGAAAGAGTCATCATCCACAGCCCTCTGGGGTAGAGAATTCCAGAGATTCACAACCCTCTGAGTGAAGAAATTCCTCCTCATCTCAGTCTTAAGTGGTTTCTTTGAAGAAAATCTAACCAATGTGCCCTACCTAAGGAGCCAGGCCACCAGCCATCCTTTGTGAGTATGTGAATGTGCAGCATTCAAGCTTCTTGTGCTGGAAGTGTACTAGGTGCTTGTTGCTTGCTATATGTAATGGGGTACATGTTTTGATATGGCAACATTGGACAGTGTTCTGAAACAATGGCCCTGGAAGTCCACAGGTGTTCTGCTGGAGTCCTGTCGTAACTTCAGCGGGAGTGTGGAGGAATCAACTGGACAATGGCAGGGACTCAGATGCGCCAGGTCTATCCGCCGTTTCCAGGATTTTACAGCCAGGCATAAAGTCTGTTCCTTGCATGCCAAATGATGCCAACGGGCAGCCCTGGAAGCAAAGTTAAAGGTGGGAACACTCTACAACTGGAGTTCCCCATTCACCGATTCAGTTGTGACCCGATGTTAGTGAGATAGAATCATAGAATCATAGAAATTTACAGCACGGACGGAGGCCATTTCGGCCCATTGTGTCTGCACCGGCCGACCAAGAGCGATCCAGCCTCATCCCACTTTCCACTTTCAAAGTAAGTGGCGTGACCTGGTCTCCCAAAGGAAGGACAAGATTTTAAAAAAATTACTGGATGGGACCTCTTCTAGAGGGGACCGAAGGGAACATGGCAGGGCTCTTGATGTGGGGGGCGGGAGCTTAGGTAACCCCCAACCCCCAGTAGTGGGCTGGTGCTGGAGTTCCAGCCGTATAGATGGGGGGGCCACTGAAAATGTACATGTAGCAATGCATCATCATCATCATCATAGGCAGTCTCTCGGAATCGAGAAAGACTTGCTTCCATTCTTAGAATGAGTCCTTAGGTGGTTGAACAGTCTAATACAAGAGCCACAGTCTCTGTCACAGGTGGGACAGATAGTCGTTGAGGGTAAGGGAGGATGGGATAGATTTGCCGCATGCTCTTTCCGCTGCCTGCACTTGATTTCTGCTTGCTCTCGCCGATGAGACTCGAGGTGCTCAGCTCCCTCCCGGATGCACTTCCTCCACTTAGGGCGGTCTTTGGCCAGGGACTCCTAGGTGTTGGTGGGGATGTTGCACTTTATCAGGGAGGCTTTATGGGTGTCCTTGTAACATTTTCTCTGCCCACCTTTGGCTCGTTTGCCATGAAGGAATTCCGAGTAGAGCACTTGCGCAAGACAAAGGTCTTCCACTAGCCTGTCCTCGCCGCACAGCACTGCCCCCCCAGTCATCAAGATCCACGGCGCAGCCCTGGATAACGTGGAACATTTCCCATACCTCGGGAGCCTCTTATCAACAAGAGCAGACATTGATGATGAGATTCAACACCGCCTCCAGTGCGCCAGTGCAGCCTTCGGCCGCCTGAGGTAAAGAGTGTTCGAAGACCAGGCCCTCAAATCTGCCACCAAGCTCATGGTCTACAGGGCTGTAGTAATACCCGCCCTCCTGTGTGGCTCAGAGACATGGACCATGCACAGTAGCAGTGCAGACATCTGCTGGCCCCATGCAAGTTAAGCGAATGGGCTAAGGTTTGACAGACGGAATACAATGTCGGAAAGTGTGAGGTCATCCACCTTGGGAAAAAAAACAGTAAAAGGAAATATTATTTGAATGGGGAGAAATTACAACATGCTGCGGTGCAGCGGGACCTGGGAGTCCTTGTGCATGAATCCCAAAAAGTTAGTTTGCAGGTGCAGCAAGTAATCAGGAAGGCGAATGGAATGTTGGCCTTCATTGCGAGAGGGACGGAGTACAAAAGCAGGGAGGTCCTTCTGCAACTGTATAGGGTATTGGTGAGGCCGCACCTGGAATACTGCGTGCAGTTTTGGTCACCTTACTTAAGGAAGGATATACTAGCTTTGGAGGGGGTACAGAGACGATTCACTAGGCTGATTCCGGAGATGAGAGGGTTACCTTATGATGATAGATTGAGTGACTGGGTCTTTACTCGTTGGAGTTCAGAAGGATGAGGGGTGATCTTATAGAAACATTTAAAATAATGAAAGGGATAGACAAGATAGAGGCAGAGAGGTTGTTTCCACTGGTTGGGGAGACTAGAACTCGGGGGCACAGCCTCAAAATATGGGGGAGCCAATTTAAAACCGAGTTGAGAAGGAATTTCTTCTCCCAGAGGGTTGTGAATCTGTGGAATTCTCTGCCCAAGGAAGCAGTTGAGGCTAGCTCATTGAATGTATTCAAGTCACAGATGGATAGATTTTTAACCAATAAGGGAATTAAGGGTTATGGGGAGCGGGCGGGTAAGTGGAGCTGAGTCCATGGCCAGATCAGCCATGATCTTGTTGAATGGCGGAGCAGGCTCGAGGGGCTAGATGGCCTACTCCTGTTCCTAATTCTTATGTTCTTATGCAAATTAAGTGCCCTCCCACTGACTCTAGTTTGTACTGTGTTGGAGGGCAATGGTGAGAGTAAATTGAGCGTAACTACTGAAATTGTGTCCTGTGGATGTTTTGGGCAAACATGAACATTCCTGTGTATTTAGACAGATGCACAAACTGCTCTGCATTCTCCCTCTGTTAAATTGCACCGTTTAAAGTGTGCTGTTCGGTGAATGTGGACATGTGTAGCATATTTACCTTATCATCCATGTGTAGCCCAGCAATGTTACAAGGTGGCCAGCAGCCCTGTAAGTGTTGGTGTCTGATATTGAGCCACCTGGTCCTGTGGCGTTCCCAGCACATCATGAGCTGAGCGCTGGGAGTGGGGAATATTTATTATAATGAGCTGACCTTGCATTATAGCACAAAGTAGGTAGAATTCACCACCAGCATGCATGACACCCTAAGTACATTGGTCCTGGTGCTATAACAACACTCAAGAAGCTTGACACCATCCAGGACAAAGTAACCCACTTGGTGACACCCCATCCACCACCTTAAACATTCACTCCCTCCATCACCGACATACCGTGGCTGCATCAACAAGATGCACTGCAGCAACTCGTCAAGGCTTCTTCGGCAGCACCTCCCAAACTCGTGACCTCTACCACCTAGAAGGACAAGGGCAGCAGGTGCATGGGAGCACCATCACCTGCAGTTTCACCTCCAAGTCGCACATCATCCTGACTAGGAAATATATCACCGTTCCTTCATCGCCGCTGGGTCAAAATCCTGGAATTCTCTCCCTAACAGCACTATGGGAGTGCCTTCACCACAAGGACTGCAGTGGTTCCTTCTTCTCAAGGACAATTAGGGATGGGCAATAAATGCTGGCCTTGCCAGCGATGCCCACATCCAAGAACGAGTTGAAAAAAAAGGAACAAATAGAAATGAGTTACTTGGGCTTCACAAGAGCTGGGTGGCCAGGACCTGTGGATGACATACAACCCAGGGGGAATAGTTTGCACACTCAGAAGGAGATGGAGGTATTGCTGTGGGTATCTATATAGTTAGTACTGCACAGTGTCACAATGCAATCTGTGCAATGGACGATAAACAGATGTTTCCTGATTACCTCTAATTACAGAAGATGAGCTACTTGTCGAGCTGGTGTATAAACTGTTCAACATCCCAGTGGGAGTTGTTAAACTTCGTTATTGACTTCTGCGTAGAGTGGATTCTCACCATGTCATTTCCTTCCAGCTCAGGCATCCTTATACAGCTGTGTCACCTCTGCTATAGAATAAGTTCATTGAGATGCTGCAAACATCAACTGATAGATGTAGTAAGGAATGATGTCCAAATGACTTTGTTTAGCAGCTTGAAAGGGACATCTTTCTCAGTCCACTTGTTTATTTCTATATATTTTAAAAATTATACTTACATATAAGGTCCAAATTTAATTTTCTGCCACTTATCTAATTACTTCTAAGTTTTTCTCTTGTGAAAGTATGCTGGCTAGGTGCTCCTTAGCAGCGCTGGGCACAAGGAATGCGGGTGTGTTCCTGATGTCCAACATTGTTATGGGCTTTGGGGAAGGGCAGGATTACATTCTAAAGGGCCACTAACTTGCAGAATTTAATTGTTCTTAATCTTCAGGTAGCAGTGGTGACTGCATGTTGCATGGCAAATCGGTTCAACAATTTCCCTCCCAGACACCTGAGGTGGGCAGCCCATTTGTACTATAAGGGGCCCTCGTGCTTTCAAAATGAAAACTACCCTGATGCAGGGCAGGGGTCACGATCACAGACAGGCAGACAGGAGTCCAGCCCTGCCGTTATTGTGGCTGAAGAGGATAATTGTCCCTTTAATATACTATGAATGGATATAAAGGGACAGCCAGCAAATCAAAACCAGACAAAAATAACAAGCGAGTAAGAGTAGGCGCGCTTACCAATCTCTAAGATTTTTCTCTGCCCTAATCCATGGGGTGCATCTTGTGCCGATATTCACCTCTTTGTTTTGTATTTTCGGTCGGGGCGGTGTTGAGGGGCGGAAGTGCCCTTGGATCGGGCTGCTGCATGCTCTGCAATAAGTTTAGTTTGGCCCACTGGGCTACCAGGAAGGGTTTTGCCTGGGCCTATGGCCCGGTAGCCAAGAGGGGGTGCTGGGCTGCCTATTGGCGGCCCGGCTGGGCCCGGCCGAACCCGTGCCTACCATTGTCGGGCCGACCTCAGAGTTGGCCTGACAATTCAAATAAAATGGAGCCGCCGGCAACGTGCCCTCCCCTTTAAGTGTGGATGCACTGCCCAGACACACACAGCTTCCCACTGGGGAAAGCTGTCAGTGACACCCATCTGTGACTACTTCGCTCCCGCAGGACAATTTCCTGCGTGGATCAGAAAGGGGGCCGTCGCTGGTCGGTGTGGGGTTGCCGCGTCCCCGATGGACGGCAGCACAAGCGGCATGGAAACCCGTTCCTGCCGTTCCCGGCTCGGGGGCAATTTTGGATGGGTTGGCCCATTCGTCTGCCCCCGGTTGGTGAGGCCTATCCGCTCCATTACCGCCTCTTAGAGGAGGGGGGTAATTTTGGCCCCTTAATTTTCATCAGTCACCTCGGTGATCATAATTGTACAACTCAGTTTGTATACTCCATGTCACATCCTGCACACCAGAACAGCAGACATTGGTGTGCATGCCCAAATTTGCATTCAAATGAAGCACCCACCCACCACCAGAGAATGTATCAGGATGAAAATCCAATGCATCACCATCGGGGTAGGACTATGCCCAAATTTCTGTCCCTTCCAAGTAATGTCAGTTGGAAATTGCTCTCTAGAATATACAAGTCATTTTGAACTGCATTAAACAGATGATATTGAGATGCTTATGAACAAACATCATCTACTCTCTAGTCTCCATTTAGATATACAGGTAGCATTATGAAAGATATCAGCAGGAACAGGTAAGACTGTAACCAGAGTTGAAATTCCCAGGAACTCGAACTCCTTACTTCCAGCAGCCTTTCCTTCCATAAGCTTTGGGCTTTAAAATCCAAGTTTGGCATAACCTTTTCACTACTTATTGATTGATCTCATCTTCTTTCCTTCTCTTTTCAACCTGTGTAGTGTCCTATACCACAGGCCTTGGTTCTTCACCTAGGTTTGACCTAGTTTGCAGAGGGTAGAGTGTCTCTGTGAGCTGGGATAGGATTGGGTGATTTGTCTTTGGAGACTGCCGAGGTAACATTTAGGGAAGCGATGGCCTGTTGAAAATCCAAACGGCAATTTGTTTTTCCTTTCTTTTAGATTAAAAATCTATCAATTGTAAAGTATATAGGGCTAGACATTCCATTGATGATTGCCCATTTATTGCCCAAATAGGCAGGCTATTGCCCATTTTAGCTTAAAAGTGGGTAGCAAAATCGCCCACTAATCGCCGGCCCAACTTTCGGCACACTTGAATCTGCTGCATTGTCCAACCGTAGGCTATCGGTGAGATGACCGCCCACCGCAATTTTTGCTACATCGCCCATGCATCGCCGAGCTGATCGCTTGCCGAGAAGATCACTAGAGATCGCTGGAGAAAAGCTGCTCCCAATTGGCACTAATCGACAGTACTCGGCACTACGGATGCTATTTTGAACGTTGGAGGATCTGAATGGAAGCTTCAACAAGGGCTTATGAGGAGAATCAATTTGTGAGTGATTTTAAGGGCCTTATTGGCTCTTGACAATCATCTAATCACTTTTCTATTTGTTGAGGACAGATTTCGGGCATTTATAGCGATTTATAGTGATGGGTTCTGTCATTTCTCTACCAGTATTGGTCACTAATCACATGCTGCAGACTGAAGATAGGAGAAGGTATATTGAAGAGCTTTATGTGCCCAATCAAAGAGATGGCAGACTGCTGTGGAGGAGGAGACCTTACACCCGACGCATTTACAGGGAAAAGCGCTCTTCACTGAACTTGTCCAATAACACATGCCTTAGGAGGCTGTGCTTCCGAAAGGAGGTCATTGCTGAGATATGCTAGCTCATCAAGGGAGATCTTCAGCCTACCAGCACCATCAGGACTGTTGTGTATCTGTAAAGCATGCACTCCCATGTTCCGCCACCAGGGGGCGCATCCCCTGAAGTCCCAAGGGATCCCAGCATCCCTTGGGAGCACTGTATATAAGCCGCCCCTAAGGCCTGTTCCTCACTCTGGAATGTCTTAATAAAGACTGAGATCACTGTTACTCTAACCTCCCTGTGTGCAGTCTCATCTGTGTTAGGAAGACAATAAGGACCACACTGCCCATTGAGGTAAAAGTTACTGCGGCACTTTCCTTCGACACATCGTGCTCCTTTCAGGCCTCAGCTGGTGACATTTGCGGCGTCTGTCAGCACGCCGCACATTGCTCCATTCAACAGCTGACAAAAGCCCTTTACGCTCGCAGGATGGACTTTATAAGCTTCCCTATGACCAGGGATGCACAGGCTGAGAGGGCTTTGGGTTTTGCGCGAATATCAAACTTCCCCAAGGTGCAGGGAGCAATAGACTGTATACACATCGCCCTGCGAGCACCTTTACAGGATGCGGAGATGTTTCGGAACCGAAAGGGATTCCACTCCCTGAATGTGCAGCTCATTGTCAACCACAACCAAATAATCATGGCAGTAAATGCTAATTTTCCCGGCAGCATCCGTGAAAGCACTGTCTCTGACCTGTTTAAGAGTTGGTCACAAGGTCATGGTTGGATGGTGGCAGATAAAGGATATGGACTTGCAGCTGGCTCATGACCCCCCCTGCGTAATCCCCACTTGGAAGCCGAGAAGAGTTATAACGAAAGCCATATAGCCACACGCAATGTCGTCGAAAAGACAATTGGAGTTCTTAAGCAGTGCTTCAGATGCCTGGACCACTCAGGAGGCAGCCTACAATACCACCCTGAGCAGGTTGCATAACCTTGCTATAAGGAGAGGACAATTGCCAGATGGGGCTGCCGGTCCACCTCAGGAGAGAGGGGAGATGGACGAGGAAGACGAGGCGTAGGAGGATGACGAGGACCTCGGGGAGGACAATCAGCCTGGTGATAAACCCATGCCCCCACATTCCCCCCTGCAAGATTGGATAAACCCCGTGGGTGTTACGCAGTTGCAAAACCCTTGCGTCAGCAGCTCATAAATGAACGCTTTGCGTGAACTTACATTGGTGACAGTTGTGTTACGTTTCAACCTTGCCTGGCCTAGCCTGGCCATTGTTTTCCAACAATTGTATTCATGTTTTACCTTTCGTTATTAGAAGACACTGCACAACAATTGTAAAATTCAATAAATTTTTAAAATAATTTAACAATTTATGAAAAGATAATACCCATCTCCCCCCCACCCCCAACAGTCAGCCAACAATAAATTTAAAATACAAAAACACCCTCCCACCAGCCTCCCACCACCCCCATCATTCAACAAATGTTTAATAATAACTGTAACAAGATCAACAATAATTACAATAACATCCCCCCTCCCTACCTGCGGCCATGCTTCCCTCCAGGTCCTTTACCCCCCGTGTCCTAGCCCCCGTTTTAATCCCTGAGTAATGGGACTAAGACGACTTGCAGCAGGGGACCTCAAGGCCTGCTGCAGTGGGGGTGGGGGAGGGGGGGCGGGGTGGGGGTTGGGGTGTGACGGTGGCAGCCTCCCCTCATGGGTGGAGGAGAAGACGTTTCGGATGAAACGTCTTCCAAGCCAGAAGGAAGATCTTCCTCCCGACTCGCATCTGTCCGAGTGGTTGGTGGAATGGCACCTTGGAGTGTAGTGCCGTCTCCTGGCACGGCATGGATGGCGGCAGTCGTTTGGCCCATTGCCACAACCATGTGCTCCATACCCTCCGATATGCGAGCGAACATTGCGGCAATGTTCCCGGTCAACCCACCAATCGCCTGGAGGAGCTCTCGGCCGATGGCGACGCTCTCCCTGCACAGTGTAACCATGTCACCTCATTGGGATCTGCCCGTCGCAGCGCATGCCAATCTTGCAGACTCAACCAACGTGGGGTCGGCGTGGGCACTGTACGCCTTGGAGTCGCCTGCTACAAGCCACTTGGGCCCACTACTTCTTCCGTCGATGATGACGGAACAACAGGTACAACAGATGCCGGGAAGCAAGGGACATCCTCCTTGGTCTCCAGCTCAGTGTCCTCCTCTCCCTCTGTGGTCTCCTCCTCAGCACCCATGGTGATGATCACCTGCAAGGGGACAGGGACAAGTGTAGCCTCCCTTTGTGCCTGCGGAGTTGGATGACCTGCAAAACACAATTGAGCTTATTGAGCTTATTAGAACAGAAGGATATACATGATTCTTGCACTGCGCTGACATACGTAGGAGAAGCAACAGTACTGCAATAAATGGGAACTGAGAGATGTTACGTATTATTACATCATATGGTAGTACATCTATGTGGAGTTCACTGCCCCAGAGAGTTGTGGAGGTTGGATCAGTGAATATATTTGGGGCGGAGGTAGACCGATTTCTAAATGATAAGGGAGTGAAGGGTTATGGGGAGCGGGCAGGGAAGTGGAGCTGAGCCCTAGATCAGATCAGCCATGATCTTATTAAAAGGCGGAGCAGTCTCGAGGGGCCAGATAGCCTACTCCAGCTCCTATTTCTTATGTTCTTATGTTGTTAACCTGAGAGTAGTGCAGAAGCTGCATGCATAAAATGACATCATTCATATATTATACTGAAATGCCGTTACATTACTTTGAATTACCACTGCTTTACACATTACTCACATGACACAACCAAGGGATCTGCACCACCATGGGTGGCTGAGCGACTGTGGCTGCCCACCTGTGCTGCAGCATGTTCCTCCAAATCGCTGAGCATTATCAGCTGAGCAAGGCCTCCTTCTGTGCGCCTGCGCTCAGCTCTATTCTTAGATATCATCCTCTGCAAACGTGACAAATGCATAGCATAAGCTAATTGATTAGATACTATTACGGAAAGACAACAGGTTCCAACGATATATGCTAATACGGTTTGTATCCACAATGGATACATGGTTATAACATCTACGTTTAGATAAAATATTTTATAAGATCGTGTTTAGGAACTAATGCTTGACACAAAACATCTCGATTACAATCTCCATGAGGGCTTCCAGGGGCGGTGGGTGGGGGGGGGGGGGGGGGGGGTGGAATCAGGACCGCTGGTGAGCTCGGCAATGACAGGAGCTCATGTGCGAAAGTGTCCCAGGACAGACAGTGAGCAAGGGCAGCTCTTCCCCAGTCCAGGCTGGGTCACTGTGTAAGTGACAGCAGCTGGAGAGACTGACACAGTCTGAGTAAAGGTGACCGGACACCTCAGTGCTCAGTCATGCCCCATCCATCAATGTAACCCAAAAGGAGACGGTGCCAAAATTAGACTTAAAGGGCGTAGATTCCGAACTCTGTCCAGATCTTAGCAGGGAATCTATGCAAGAATAACCAGCTTAATTTCAATTCGGCAGATTTACATATTCTATGGATCATTACAATTTAAAATCTATTTAATACTTACTCTTAACAAAGCAACCAGGCTGTTCCAACGCTTGCGGCACTGGTCAGAATGCCTCTCCTCGTGGGATGCCGACGACATTGTAGGCCTGGGGTGGAGGCTTCCCACATCCACCCTGGGTTGATTGGCCTCACCGAGAGTGCACCTCGTTGATGAGGGCCTCATTAGCCTCATTGGAGAAGGGTTTTGCCCTCCTCCTCCCCTCCACATCCTGGCCACTCTCTGCCAACTCTTGCTCCAGGTTGGACATTTTTGCCTTATTGATTTTTGTTGATCACTGCTCTGTTTATCTCTCTCTCTCTCTCTGAATCTCTCTGTCTCTCTCTGTCTGTCTGTCTCTCTCTCTCTCCTTCCCTTTGCCTTCTGTGCATGCCTAGATGACCCCTAACCTCTCGAATTGCTGGAAACCTTTGTAAAAAAAACCATCCGCATGCGCAGAAAGACCGTTGCTAGGAATGTCAGCCTTCCATATCGCTAAGGCCCATTTCACATCGCTAAGGCCCATTTCACATCGCTAAGGCCCATTTCACATCGCTAAGGCCCATTCCACATCGCTGAGTTATCGCCCGCTCCCCCCCTCAAAAAAGCCGAAAGTAGCGATCAGAAAAATGGGTGATATTCTGGCGATCCTGAAAGCTGAAACATCGCTAAGGCTGGAACATCGCCCATTTTTGGGGCGATAGCGATCTAAGTGGAAAGTCTAGCCCTTAAAGTATATAAGTGCTTAAAATTAACCAGAATGCAAATATTCAAGTTCCCAGATCCCTCTAGAGATGCACAATCAATTTTGTCCCTTCAAGCTTTCATGTACTTGTGTGATTTTTTTTCTTCAATACAGTGAAGAAATGGTGACTAAGTTACAAAGTCCACTTAACTAAACACATCATAAGCTTATACTCGAGGCTGTTCTGGAATTGCCAGCTTTTTAAGGATTGCATTTGTTTATTTTTTGC
The DNA here is from genome assembly GCF_044704955.1 of Pristiophorus japonicus. Lineage (NCBI taxonomy): Eukaryota > Metazoa > Chordata > Chondrichthyes > Pristiophoridae > Pristiophorus > Pristiophorus japonicus. The sequence goes on along the minus strand of NC_091981.1, from coordinate 214,382,923 downwards.
AGCTGTTGGTCAGTTGGTTTTTCAAGGTTGTCATGTATATTTAAAAAAAAATGACAGGACCAACCTAAATGAGAACTCTTACAGGATTTAGAAAATTAACCGTTACCGATGAAATTAATAGTGTCAGTTGCTTTTCTAAAATAATCCCTCCAGACTTGTACAATAAGAAATGTTGCCATTGCACCTGTGGCTGTTTTGATTGTGCCGGTCTTTATGACAGTTTCTAATTTTAAAGGTCAGTTGGGATGAGCCGGGTATGATGGAGGGAGCTGGTGTTAAGATACAAATTATTGCAGATGGGCTGTCAAAACTCAAGTAATTGCTTTGAGAGCTGATTTGCAATTGCTAAATTATGCACAAGTTGTTTTTGACTCTGTCTTGCAAACCTTATTATCTGAAAGACAATAAGCTACAGTCCCTAAGGGTACAAAATACAGTTGAGATATGGGAAAGACTTGTATAATGCTAAAAGGCAAAGGATAGTGACATTCAGTGGCTTGTGGGATAAAACGTTATTTTAATTCACACTTGAATTATGGCATCCGTGTTGAATTCAGGATTTTCTGCGAGAAACATGGAAAGCTATTACAATGACAAACTGCAAAGTAGGAAGCTGAAATTCAAATGTATTTCTGGAAATTAGGCCAGTTAGTTTCTGGTCTTTTGAGTTCCATTCAAATAAACAGGCTAAACTTAAGTGTGTAATGGGATCTGTTAATCCAAATCTGAAGTCACAAGCTGTAAAGTATAAATAACATTGAGAAACATGATCGACATCGCCAGCCGTGTGTGCATTTCAAATTACATATTACGGACTTAATTTTCCCCAAAGCTTTTTTTTGGTGTACTTGAAGAGTACGGCAAAAAAAAATATTCTAAGTTTCCCCGTTGGATTTCTTCATTTTGGCGCAGCCTAACCTGTCCTTTAGTTTTAGGGATAGAGCGTTGATCTGCGCCAAAAAGATTGTGATGCGACGTTAACCAGGGACACAATGCGGGCTGAGGCTGCAAAGTGAAATATACAGCCAGCTCCGAACACATTAAAACATATTGCATCAACTTAAAAACACATTACATCTGTTGTGTATCTGTAAAGCATGCACTCCCATGTTCCGCCACCAGGGAGCTCATCCCCTGAAGTCCCAAGGGATCCCAGCATCACTTGGGAGCACTGTATATAAGCTGGCCCCTAAGGCCTGTTCCTTACTCTGGAGTGTCTTATTAAAGACTGAGGTCACTGTTACTTTAACCTCCCTGAGTGCAGCCTCATCTATGTTAGGAACACAATAATTGGCGATGAGAATACGAATCCAATGCAAAGATGCAGCAAACTGTGGGCATCCTGGAGAAGTTCTCGGAGGGTGAGGACTGGGAAGCCTATGTCGAACGGCTAGACCAGTATTTTGTAGCCAATGAGCTGGACGGAGAAGGAAGCGCTGCAAAAAGGAGGGCGGTCCTCCTCACAGTCTGCGGGGCACCGACCTACAGCCTCATGAAGAATCTTCTGGCTCCGGTGAAACCCATAGATAAGTCGTATGAGGAGCTGTGTTCACTGGTTCGGGAGCATCTTAATCTGAGGGAGAGCGTGCTGATGGCGAGGTATCGGTTCTACACGTGCCAGCGATCTGAAGGTCAGGAAGTGGCAAGCTACGTCGCTGAGCTAAGGTGACTTGCAGGACAATGTGAGTTTGATGGCTACCTGGAGCAAATGCTCAGAGACTTTTTTGTACTGGGCATTGGCCACGAGACCATCCTACGAAAACTTTTGACTGTAGAGACACCGACCCTTAGTATATCCGAGCGCTATCACATGTCAATGAGGCCTCATGTACCCAGGTTCTTAATAAATTTCCTTCCCTTTTTGAGACAGGCATTGGAAACTTTTCTGGGATGAAGGTGCGGATCCATTTGGTCCCAGAGGCACAACCCATTCACCACAAGGCACGAGCGGTATCTCACATGATGAGGGAGAGAGTGGAAATCGAGTTGAACAGGTTGCAACGCGACAGCATCATCTCTCCAGTGAAATTCAGCAAGTGGGCCAGCCCGATTGTTCCAGTACTCAAAAGTGATGGCACGGTCAGGATTTGCGTCAATTATAAAGTAACTAATAATCGTTTCTCGCTACAGGGCCAATACCCGCTACCTAAGGCAGACGACCTATTTGCGACGCTGGCAGGAGGCAAGACGTTCACCAAGCTCGATCTGACTTCGGCCTACATGACGCAGGAGCTGGAGGAGTCTTCGAAAGGCTTCACCTGCATCAACACGCCCAAGGGACTGTTCATCTACAACAGATGCCGGTTTGGAATTCGGTCGGCTGCAGCGATCTTCCAGAGAAACATGGAGAGCCTACTCAAATTGGTACCACACATGGTGGTCTTTCAGGACACCACCAAGAGTTTTTGGGGAGAAAGATCGCGGCGGACGGCATTCAGCACACAGACACCAAAACAGAGGCTATCAGGAACGCGCCCAGGCCACAGAACGTCACGGAGCTGTGGTCGTTCCTGGGACTCCTCAACTATTTTGGTAACTTCCTACTGGGGTTAAGCACCCTTTTAGAGCCCCTACATGTGTTATTGCGCAAAGGTGAGAACAGGATATGGGGAAAACACCAAGTAATTGCTTTTGAGAAAGCCAGAAACATTTTATGCTCCAACAAGCTACTTGTATTGTACAACCCGTGTTGTGCTAGCATGTGACGCATCATCGTATGGAGTCGGGTGTGTTTTACAACAAGCTAACGTTGCGGGGAAGTTGCAACCTGTCGCCTATACTTCCAGGAGCTTGTCAAAGGCCGAGAGGGCCTACAGCATGATTGAGAAAGAGGCATAAGCGTGTGTGTTCGGGGTAAAGAAAATGTATCACCTGTTTGGCAAATTTGAGCTGGAAACCGATCACAAGCCCCTCACATCCCTGTTCGCTGAAAACAAGGGGATAAATACTAATGCCTCAGCCCGCATACAAAGGTGGGCACTCGCACTATCAGCATATAACTATACAATCCGCCACAGGCCAGGCACCGAGAACTGTGTGGATGCTCTCAGTCGGCTACCATTGCCCACCACGGGGGTGGAAATGGCGCAGCCTGCAAACTTGTTGTTGGTGGCGCAGCCCGCAGACTTGTTGATGGTCATGGAAGCGTTTGAAAATGATAAATCACCTGTCATGGCCCGCCAGGTTAGGACTTGGACCAGCCACGATCTGCTGCTGTCCCTAGTAAAAAACTGTGTACTGCATGGGAGCTGGGCCAGCATCCCCGTTGAAATGCAAGAGCCAATCAAGCCGTTCCAGCGGCGAAAGAATGAGCTGTCCATTCAGGCAGACTGCCTGTTGTGGGGTAACCGCGTAGTGCTACCAGAAAAGGGCAGGGAGACGTTCATCTCGGATCTCCACAGCACACACCCGGGTATCGTAATGATGAAAGCGATAGCCAGATCCCACGTGTGGTGGCCCGGTATCGACTCTGACTCAGAGTCCTGTGTACGGCAATGCAGCGTATGTGCTCAGTTGAGCAACGCGCCCAGAGAGGCACCGCTAAGTTTGTGGTCCTGGCCCTCCAGACCATGGTCGAGGATCCATGTCGACTATGCGGGCCCGTTTCTCGGTATAATGTTCCTGGTGGTGGTGGATGCTTTTTCAAAATGGATTGAATGTGAAATAATGTCGGGAAGCACCGCCACCGCCACCATTGAAAGCCTGAGGGCCATGTTTGCCACCCACGGCCTGCCTGACATACTGGTCAGTGACAACGGGCCATATTTCACCAGTGCCGAATTTAAAGAATTCATGACCCGCAATGGGATCAAACATGTCACCTCAACCCAGTTTAAACCAGCCTCCAATGGGCAGGCAGAGCGGCAGTACAAACAATCAAACAGAGCCTTAAACGAGTCACAGAAGGCTCACTCCAAACCCGTCTGTTGCGAGTACTGCTCAGTTATCGCACGAGATCCCACTCGCTCATAGGGGTGCCCCTGGCTGAGCTACTCATGAAAAGGACACTTAAAACCAGACTCTCGCTGGTTCACCCCAACCTGCATGATTAGGTAGAGAGCAGGCGGCAGCAACAAAATGTAAACGAGGGTCGTGCCACTGTGTGACGGGAAATTGATCTGTATATGTGCTAAACTATGGACATGGTTCCAAGTGGATCGTGGGCACGGTGATAGCTAAAGAAGGGAATAGGGTGTTTGTAGTCAAACTAGACAATGGACAAATTTGCAGCAAGCACCTGGACCAAACGAGGCTGCGGTTCACAGACTGCCCTGAACAACCCACAGCAGACACCACCTTTTCCGAGCCCACAACACACACCCAAAGGATCAACGACATCACACCGGATCAGGCAATCGCACCCATCACGCCCAACAGCCCAGCAAGGCCAGGCTCACCTAGCAGCCCTGCAGGGCCAACAACACACCAGCCCAGCGAGGGCACAGCCAACACACCAGAACAGACATTTGTACCGAGGCGGTCCACTAGGGAAAAAAAGGCTCCCGACCGCCTCACCTTGTAAATAGTTTTCACTTTGACTTTAGGCGGGGAGTGATGTTGTGTATCTGTAAAGCATGCACTCCCATGTTCCGCCACCAGGGAGCTCATCCCCTGAAGTCCCAAGGGATCCCAGCATCCCTTGGGAGCACTGTATTTAAGCCGGCCCCTAAGGCCTGTTCCTCACTCTGGAGTGTCTTATCAAAGACTTTGGTCACTGTTACTTTAACCTCCCTGTGTGCAGCCTCATCTGTGTTAGGAACACAATAGCTTCAACTTAAAATCACATTAAAACACATTGCAACAACTTACCTCCAATTATTAAAGCCAGTCCCGCTCCCCGCCCCTAGCCCTGGCCGAAGGGCTTGCCGGTCTGCTTGCCTAGCCCCTTGCCGGTGCAGGTCCAGCTCCAGCTCCCCCACACCCCCTCAGCCCCGAGTACCTTCCCAGTCCCTGTCCTCCATCCCATGCCCTGGCCGCAGGGCTTGCCTCCGCTCCCCCGCCCCTAGCCCAGGCCAAATGGCCTCCTCCCTCCTGGTCCCTGCACCTAACTATCCCCGAAAGGCTTGCCCCCCCACCCCCTCTCTCCCCCCCACACCCACTCATGCCCCCCCACCCTCTCCCCCCCACCTCCCCGCACCTCTCTCTCCCCCCACAGCTCTCTCTCCCCCCCCCCCCCCCTCTCTCTCATCTTTCCTGCTGCTGCTGTCCGGGCATCTGCTGCACTTACCTGCGTCGATTTCTTTAACTCTCCAGAAGGTTTTTCTGCAGAGGCCACATACACTGGCCGAAGCAGAACTGGAGTAGCTCTCAGCTGGCCAAACTTGCCAAAATGGCCAGAATTGGCCCGGGTGGCAGGTTACGCCCACTTGGGCTGAAAAAAAAATGTACCTAAAAAAATTGTAACTAACTGAGTTATACTGGTGCAAATAGATTGGGGAAACTGCGTTTTTTTAAACTTCGGCCAAAGAAAGCAGCCTGCTCCAAAGAAACGGCGCAAATCACTGGGAAAATTGCGCCCTACATATTGCATATTAGATGTCAATCTTAATAAAACAGGATGATCTTGGACCTCAAATTCCAATCAAGGCCAGGGAGCATTCCTGGCGGAACTCCTGAACGGGCCAGAATATGGACGCAAACCTGGTTTTGCCGCGCGTTTATCCCATATTTTAGAGAGCCCTTTTCTGTGTGGGTCTGTGAGTGGGGGAAGGAAGCGAATGGGCAAATCTTCTGCCTGCCCTTCCCCCCCCGATTCCCATGTGAATAATCTGTGCTTGGTTGAGTTGGCAGGCTTTCCTACGAATTCAATTTAAAGGCCTCATTGGACATCAGGACAGGAGCGATCTGGCTTGAGTTCTGTTGGGGCCCCGGGAAAGGCAGCACCACCATTGCTGCAACAGGTAATTGATCCATGAGGGAAAGTCCCGTTCACTCCATGAGTAGGTGAAGACTCCGAATACTTTTTTTCCATTAGCCCTCCTCTGCTCTGTCAGAGCGGAATGCTGCCACCCCCACATTCTGTTCGCTAATTGGCAGGCAGAACTGTAGCACCCTTACTGGTGCAAAGTACCCGCCCAGCGTTTGTTAATGACTCTGTACCTGTATTTTAGGATGAGGTCTGTGCCTCCTAACTCAAGTGGGCTTAAGATCCACCTCAGTCTTATGCAGTTTAAGGAGGCTTCAAGGACTTCATTTTTTTTAATAGTTTTTTTCCCCATGTATTCCCTTTTTCATCTTTCCCAGTTGTGGTTGGGTGCTATTTATGTTGTCACCTGGTTTGTCTATTTTCAGTTGATGTTCTAGTTTAGATTGTCAATGCACCATCCATTAGAAGCATGAGCATGTTGTAGAAATGCATTCCAAACATGATGCACAGCAGGGCTATTTTTCAATAATTTTTAATATTAATTCATAAAAGAATTTTACCTTTACCTGAGAATTGATTATTAATATATAAATTAAGCGATATTGCAATCTGGAGTTCTGCTGTGGCTGTAAAATGTGATGTGTTAATAAATCATGAATTCCCGAATAATCAATATCCCCATTGGCAAAAGGCAAGACTATAGGGGGTGGTGTGTGGGGTCAGGTTCACTTCTGACCTTCTGAGCGGTTTGAATCGCTCCCACTCCCTGGGTTCTAGACTTTGAATTTATTTGGGGGATGTGACAAAGTGCAAGAGACAACTGTTTTGGTGCAAAGAACTTTGATTTTATTACAGACAAGAAAAGTACAATGTCAAGCTTGAAATGACTAGAATAAAGAACATTTCACCACACATTCAAAAGGGTTACAGAAATAATACACCTCCCACCTCCTGATGCCTAACTCTGACTAGGTTAAACTCCAGGGCAAACAGGGACTATGCTCACCAATCCTTTATTGTCAGTTGGCGGTGGTTTGCGATATTGGGGTTTGCTGGACTCTGTAGCTTCTGCTTGCCATACCCCGAACGTCGTAGAGGACTTCTCACTGCATAGTCTTCAGTTGGGTGGTGTCCGCTGATGCCATAGGACGCGTATTGGACTTATGGGGTGAGTAGCCACTTTCTTTCGTTAGCAATAGATTTCAAAAGTCTCTTTAGATAATTCTTCACCTGTTGGTGGTCAGGACTAAATTGTAGAGTGGAAACTTTCGAATCTTTGAGGATTCTTCTTTGAGGAGTTTTATTTCGGAGTTAGTCGATCGCGATGTTTTCGATGGTACCACGTTGGCTGTGGTTGGTTGCTGCCACGATGGTGATGTCCGGAGTTACTGGGCTGCTTTCTCTGCTGTGGTGATGTTCTTCCTTCTTCTTCAATAGCAGGGCAGTGTGGCCCCGGGAGTGCCGTCGAGGCTGGAGAGGCTTGTTAAAACTGCTGCGGTGGTCTCTCTCCTTTCTCCCTCTGATGCATTGCCTAATGCTGTGCCTCCGATGCCATGCATAAACTTCGTTAAAACAGGGCCCCAGTTATACCTTGGGAGCTGTTCTAATCTTCGTGCCAAATCAGCCCTGATTCTTTGTTTAATTTTTGGCGGGCTTGATATCTCTTTGTCATATTTTGGTGGACTGATTAATATTAACCTGTCCTGGATGTGTCGATCTTTTAAATTTGTTTCTTGATGGGGAAAAGTTAGCATTGGTATTTGCAATGTCTGCCTAGGCCTGGGTTTTCCATGCGGGCTGGAGGTGCCATTGTCATTATGTATACGCTGGATGGGTTTCCTGCTCAGGGTGATGGCTGGCTTTCTTTGGGTTGATTATTGCTTTTTAATGTCTCCTGGGGAGAAGGGTTTTCGAGTTTACACAATTCCCCAGACAATTTGTTTAGCTTCAATACCCCAGACAGTTTCAATACTCAAAACTGGTTTCTTTGGAGGATAGTTATCCTTTAGTTTTCAGCCCTTCCCACACGGACCCAATCTGCCTTGTAAAATCCCAAATTCGATTAAAACTTTCTGCCATGTGCACTTCAGGATCTCAAACTTTCTGGTTGACAGTTCCAAATTAAATTTCCTTTCCAATGAGTCCAAACACTTGGTTGGGGTGGGGAGGGGGGGTCCGCACATATTTTGCAACCTTACAGATCCTCTGTGACACTCTACATGGTGGAGTGTCATGCTAGGTGAGCAAAATTTCTGATCTCCTGAGAGTCAACCTTCCCCTCCATTTACCTAACTAAAACTTAAACGTGCATACCCCCATTGAAATGCAATGCAGTTTACAGGCAAATACAGTCATTCCAATCCTGTTACAGCATAGAGGGGATCTGACCCCCCTCCATTACCCGTTTTACAGAAAATAAAGGTTGTCAAACATAGCCAAACAAATTTTTAAGTAACATTCTTACAACACTCGATCTCTGCGTTTTTACAGCAGGTGAAAATTAAAACAAATCAAACATGGTAATATGGTGTCACCCCTCCCTGTGCGATCCCCAAGTTTGGCCAGGGAGCGTACAGCACCCTTTGGTGCCTGACCTGACGGCCTCTGCACTTCACTCGACAAGTGAGACACCATAAGTAAAGAATAATTGCGAGTTGACAGACAACCAAAACGTGGGAGCTATTCTGATCCCGGCAGGAACTTCTATATTCCTGAAAATGTCCCACCAAGGTGGAATTGTGATCTCTAGAATTTTTCTCCCTATCTTAATTGTTTTCTGTTCCAGAGTGTAGAAATGTTTTTGTGAGATTACTGCAGCTTCTAGCAGAGCGGTAAGATGTTCGGGTAGAGGGGGAATTTCATAGCCAAAATGTACAACATAATCTTGCAGGTTTGTGATGTTTTCTCTCACAGTGAGGTGAACAGTGGAGGGTTCGGGAATGGGGACAATCCGTTCCTGGGCCACTTGAACATCTGCTCGGGTTTAAAGCAAAAATTGCTGTCACTGACCAGACACCAGAAGTGTCCATGCTGGTAGTGGGGTGCACTGGTGGTGACACAATATGTCCCAGCCCCTATGTATGTTACCTGTGGAGGGACATGGTCTTGTGTCATTACTTCCATGGTGCAGTTAATAGGCTGTGCACCAGCAGCTTTAAACCCACACTGTGACTTTGAATGGGCACTCAAGTGCTGGGGACACAGTATTATGTGTGCACCCTGGCTCTGGCACCCGGAGAGGTCAGTACTTGTCATAGCGTGCTCCCACTTTATGACATACGGTGGGACCGCTGTGAAACAAATGTGTGCACCTCCCTGAATGACTCCAATGTTCTCCACCCTGTATACCGGTGCGGGTCAGGCTGTTCCACCCATGACCACCATCCTTAGTACTATCCCCATGATGGTCTGATTAGAATGCCCACAATCTACTGGACAGGGTAGGCTTCAGAAGCTAGGCGGAGCTGGCACGGGCTTAGTGAATTACTGTATGGGCGAGGTGCTTGTTACTGATCCAGGAGGGGACTAAACCTTGTTTTAAATCCTCCAGGTTGTTGCGGCCCTCGCCCAACAACCATACCCCGTACAGCACACAAACCTCATTCTGGTCTGAAGCATTCCTATCCTCCCATATGAATGCATTCACTGTCTGTGCATGTTTTTCCAGCTCAGCAACGATCTCTTTTAAATGGACTGTCATAGCCTGGTCCTCGTGTAACTCTGAGCCCACTACTGTGTTTTCCTCTTTTAGGATCTTTCTCAGTTGGTTCTTTAGACCATTTATTTGCTTTTTGCAGTTCTATATCATCTAGGCTATTTATCACAGAGGATCCTGTATTATATGCAGTAAAAATATCGTTCAAAGTTCCACTTCTAGGTCTCCCCATGCCCATGGTGTCCCTAGCGTATACGGTGTATAGATCTGCTTTGTCTACATTGCCAAAGACTAACTCGTAAAATTTCTTGAACATTTCTCTGAGTAGGGCCTGGTATAGCTGTTCTGTTTCCTTCGGGCACCATGCAGGTAAGTGCACCTCGGTAAGGTTTAAGATAACTGAAGCTACTGCATAGTGTACCCCCCTGGTATAAAACCTTTTCGGTCGGTACCAATGTTAATCCGTTCCCTGGTCTCTTGGTGGTGGTAGGACACCTCTCTATTATTGTTCGCATTGGCGGGGTCGTGGGCAGGGGTTTCTTAATGCGTCTTATAAGTTCGATGCCGTTAATTTGGAGTGGGGAGTGTGGGACCGCATACCCATGTAGGCTGGAATCCCACCCCATCCCCTCCTGTCATCTTGCCATTGCCTGGCGAAGGAGATTGATATGCCTGCAGAGCAGATCTCCTCTGACCCCCACATGCAGACATAAATTCCCTGTTCAGACTCCCACCACGTGTTCCAACACATCTTCACTCCTCCCAGTGTCCCCACGGTACGTATCGTTACCGAGTCATTCCCAGTCAGATTCCTGGTCCCCCGCGTCCTTGTTCAGCTACTTGAGCCACCACCATCTACCCAGGGGAATCTGTCCTTTACAAGTCAAACACACACGTTTTCCCTCCGTAACAGTGACTCGCGCAGCAACGACCCGTATCCTGGGGCATGGAACGGACGCCTCCCCATAGGTAAACCCTTCCTGGCTGGAGTAGCGAGTGGAATTAGACCCCTGCCGCCCTGGCCACCTCCCGTCGTGGGCATAAACGGTGAGCTCTTCCACACCCGGTGTGCCGCCCCCCCGCAGTCATGATCGGTGCTCTCTCCCCCGATCGCCCATAAATGAGGGATTCTTCCACGTCTCCGCGGCCACCGCTGATCATCCTTATCAAGGCGAGCAGGAACAGGACCCTTCTCATATTGTTCTTCTTCCTCTAAGGGCACATAAAACAGATTGTCCAGCCCTGAGAAAAGCTCTCTGGCTTGACAAAATGTGATCGAGTTCCAATCTGGGCTCATTTCTTCTCGGAGAACACAATTAAGTCTTTAATCAACTGGCTGTCTTTTCCAGTTCCCGTAGGAACTGATATCTGTTATCAACTTTTGTCTCATCTTACTCTTATCGTTCTTGTAGTGCCTCTTTTACTGCCTACAAGATGGGGTCTTTTCCTTTCTTCAAGAACTGTTACCAGTGCTTCCTTCAAATACTACTAGGCCTGTATCACTAATTCAGCACTGGCTGGCGTTCGGAGCTCTTCCATTACATATTTATACATATGCTTTTATCTTATTTTACTCGTTTCACTACTTCCGTACGCGTGGTTTACTTTCGGTCGTGGTGACCCTAAAAAAAAGAAAATCTTCCACTCATAATCCTACGTTACGCTCGATTCTTATCATCCTAATTATGTACATCTCCAGGTAGCCAGTTTAACTCCTATTCTTCTCCTTTCTTCTCTGGCCTCTGGGTGTCCAGCAGGACCAGTAGTAGGTCGGCCTGTACCGCAGGACCCGGAGTGTCCTGACAGGAGGTGGGTCTGAGTCTCACACGATTGGGGGAACATCCCCTCCGGTGCTACAGCACACTGCCCTTTGGGGGTGGCTGCCCAGTTCATTTCGTCACCCGAGGGTTCTACCTGGTCGAGGGCTGCGGGCTGGAGACTCCCAATTGGTGGCTGGTACACCGCTATCTCTTCCGGGGGTCCCTCGTCACCCAAGAATACCAGCTGGGGGTCCCTGCTCACAGGCTGGTCCCTGATCCTAGGTACCCCTTTGTGGCTGGTCCCTCTCCCGGGGCTGAACTACTTAAATTGGGGCGCTGGTGACCACGGTGTCTTAGGCCGTGGCGTGCGGAGAGTCCTTCTCAAGGCTCTGACTACCGGGAGTGCGTCCGAGTCCCAAATGATTGGGGGGGGGGGGGGGGAGAGCTCCTCCAGTAACACAGTTCACCGCCCCTCTAGGTGCAGTCGGGGGCTGCTGGCTGAGGGTCCCTGCCTTTAGCACGGTTCACTTCTCCTGGCTGTCCCTTGCGCTTAGCAGCTATTCCGGGGTTGAAAAGTTTGCACTGGTTTATGTGGAACCACTTTGTACAGTGGGGCATCTTTACAGCATAGACCATGGGGCTTGCCTTGTCGACAATGTGGTACGGCCCCATGTACAGTGCTTCAAAAACCCCTACTCAAGTGTAGTTCCTCACCATGACCTGGTCCCCTACCTCCCATTCGTGGTGTTTGCAGGGTTCGAGCAGCAGTCGGTTGCTCCGATGCTGTTTTCCCATGTTGTTAGCAACCTGTCAGTGAATCTGTTTAAGGTGTTCAAACAGATTCCTGACAAAGCTGTCCCGGTTCGCTTCCCTGAGCTGACCTTCCGTGAGCACCGGGGCTAGTACATGGGTGGGGGTTCGCATGACTCTATCAGTCATGAGCTCGTACGGGGAGTACCCCGTGCTCTTTGACTGGCTGGCCCGGATCCCTATAAGGACCAGCCCACTTCTTGGATGAGTCCCCTGTCTCCTTACGTAACCTTTCCTTTTTTGTGCGGTTTAAATGCTCCACAGGCCCGGATGACTGCGGGTTGTGGGCGACATGCCATTTTCCCTTAACGCCGAGCACCTTAAGGGTCTCCTGCATCACCTGCCCGGTGAAGTGGCTCCCCTGGTCGGACTCTAAATACTGCGGTAGTCCCCATTGGAGAACACCTCCATTACCAGGATTCTAGCTGTTCGGCATGGGAAGGCTTCCACCCATTTTGTGAACACATCCACCAACACTAGGCAGTACTTGTAGCCTCCCTGGGCAGTGGGTAGGGGCCCGATGTAATTGACCTGGATCGACTGCCAGGGTCCCTCTACCCACCTGATAGGTCCCATAGACACCTTCCTTTTCTGGGGGTTGGGGTGGTTGGCAGCGCACACCAGACAGCTGGCACAGAACTCGCGGACATCTTCCCTGAGTCCTGGCCACCACCCTGCCTGTTTCACTCGTTGCCAAGTGGTTTCAGGTCCGGGGTGTCCTGCTCCTGGACCCTCGTGGGCCAGCTGGAGGAATTCTCTCTGGTGTTGTTGCGGTGCCACCCATTGCTCCTCCCTGAACAGCATGCCTTCTTTAATGCCGATCGCTGCGGTGCCATACAGGCCATCTACCTTTTTCTCTTTAGCTAGCATGTTCAGGAGAGTTTTGAGGACGGGGTCTTGGGTCTGAACCGTTTTCAGGTTCGGGGGCAATGCTACCCCTGCCCTTCCTGTCGTCCCAATCCTGCTGCGATGGTGCCTGGGTTGTGCGGATCACAGAGCTTGCCCGTGCGGGCACCTTGCTTGGCCAACACGTCAGCCTGCTGGTTTCCCTCGCTATGGGGTTCAGTGGTGGAATGTGCCTTCACTTTATGTATATAAAGCTTTCCTTCCTCCCCCATGGCTGTCATGATCTTTTCCAGTAAAGGCTTACTTGCCAGGGGTCTCCCGTCTGCAGATGTGTATCCGCAATGGGACCAGATAGCCAAGTACTCTGTACATGAATTGCATGTGAACATACTGTCCGAGCAAATCATGTATGGGGTAGGGAATTCTTCGGGGTGTGTGACCTCGTACACCACCGCAGACAGTTCAGCATGCTGGGCACTCACTGGGAAATTTAACCGATGGGCTGTCCCTGGATAGATCATGTTGGCTGCGAGCCTTGGCTCGCAGAGACCCTTTATCCTTAGGTCCATCTGAGAGAGGAGTAGGGTCCAGCGAGCAATGCGGGCACTGCTCACCATCCCGTCCTTGATTCTCCCATCCAGGAGCATTTGGGTGGGCGTTTGGTGGGTAAGGAGTGTGATAGGGCACCCCCCTATGAAGATCAGTGATCTTTTCACAGCCCAGTGAGTGGCTAGGAGGTGCCTCCTGTTTGTGAGTATCCTGGAGGAGTAGACCACTGGCCTCAGCCGGCCGTGCCGCTCCTGGAGCAGTACTACGCTCAGACTGTCTCCGCTGGCTGCTACCTCCAGGAAGAACTCTTTTCGCCCATCAATAACCCCTAGAGCTGGTCTGCAGGTCTTTCTTGAGTTGGATAAATGCTGCCTCGCAACCTTCGTCCCAATCCCACTCCACTCCCTTGTGTAGGAGTTAGAGCAGAGGGGCTGCTGTGGCTGCATAATCCTCAATGAAATCTCTGCAGTACCCGGTTAGCCTTAAAAAAGATCTTATTCTGGTTACTGTGTTGGGAGCTGGTAACTTCTGCACTGCTTCCCTTCTAGCTTTGTCAATGGCCCTTTCCCCTTCGCACACAGCCAGTCCCAGGAATTTTACTTCCTTCTGGCCGACCTGTGCCTTCTTGGGATTCATTTTAAACCCTTCTTCTTTCAGCAGCTCAGCCAGCAGTGGGCCATGCTCCTCCCACTCCTCGGTGAATATCGTCCATGTTGTGTCCTTACACTCTACTGTAAATCACCACGAGGCACATACTGGAGACAAGGTCACTCTGTGACCTGTACCTTTATTCACAGGACCAAGGAGTGATGACCCTGTGTGGGACCTCCCTTTATATACCTGGATGACCAGGTGAGGAGTGTCTCCCACAAGTTCACCCCCTGTGGTCAAGATGTGCATTTCTTAGGTGTATACAGTGTTGTTACATGAAGGTTACAGTTACATGAAGGTTACAGACATGACATCACCTCTCCCCCCCCAACGTCTTTGGGTCAAAGATTGAGTCTTTCAGGCGGTCGACGCTCTCTCGTGGAGCGCCGCAGTTGGGGCTCTGGTTGTTGAGCCTTGGCATGCGTCTTTGTCACCTGTGGTGATTCCGGCTCGTTCGGGCTGGACGCAGGGACTGTGCATGCTGCTGACGGTTCTTGTTGCTCGTTCACTGGTGGTGGTGTGGGCAGCATCTCATGATTTTCCTCAGGTTCCTCAGTGTCCATGCTGAACCTTTTTTTTTTTACTTGGTCCAGATGCTTGCGGCATATCTGTCCATTGTTAAGTCTGACCACTATGACCCTATTCCCCTCTTTATCAATTACAGTACCCTCAAGCCACTTCGGCCCCAAAACATGATTAAGAACAAATACAGGGTCATCGATTTCTATACATCTCCCCTTTGAGTTACGGTCATGGCACTCTTTTTGGGACTGGTGCTTGCCCTCAAAAATGTCTGACAAGACTGGGTGAATGAGGGACAGCCGAGTTTTAAGTGTGCATTTCATGAGTAGTTCTGCTGGCGGGACTCCCGTGAGCGAATGCGGTCGGGACCTGTAGGCCAGCAGGAGGCACGATAGGCGGCATTGAAGGGAGGGTCCTTGATTCCGGAGCATGCCTTGTTTTATGATCTGGACCGCACGTTCCGCCTGGCCATTGGAGGCCGGCTTGAACGGTGCTGTCCTGACATGTTTGATGCCATTACCCAACATGAACTCTCGGAATTCATAGCTAGTGAAACACGGGCCATTGTCGCTAACCAGGTTATCCGGCAAGCCGTGGGCCGCAAAGACCGCACGCAGTCTCTCCACTGTGATGGATGTCGTGCATGAATTCAATATGATGCACTCGATCCATTTCGAGTATGCATCAACAACAATGAGGAACATTTTCCCCATGAACGGGCCAGCGTAGTCTACGTGAATACGTGACCATGACTTGGTGGGCCAGGGCCACGGGCTGAGTGGGGCCTCCCTGGGGGCATTGCCCAGCTGGGCACAGGTCGTGCACCTGCGAACAGTGTTCCAGGTCTGCATCAATTCCCGGCTACCATACATGTGACTGGGCAATGGCCTTCATGAGCACAATGCCTGGGTGCTTGTTGTGGAGTTCCCTGGTGAATGCTTCCCTTCCTTTCTGGGGCATGACTGCCCCATAGTAGGCAGTTGGCTTAAATGGAGAGTTCATCCATCCGTCTGTGAAATGGTCTGACCTCTTCTGGGCATGTTCCGTGTGCGGGCGCCCAATCCCCAGTCAGGACACATTTCTTAATCAAGGATAGGAGGGGATCTCAGTTTGTCCAGGTTTTGATCTGGTGGGCTGTGACGTGGGAGCCTGCGCTGTCAAAAGCATCGACAGCCATGACCATCTCAGCGCTTTGCTCCGCTGCCCCCTCAGTGGTGGCCAGTGGGAGCCTGCTGAGCGTGTCAGCGCAATTTTCGGTGCCTGGCCGGTGTCGTATGGTGTAGTCATATGTAGCCAGAGTGAGAGCCCAACACTGTATGCGAGTTGACGCATTGGCATTGACAGCTTTGCTCTCTGACAACAGGGATGTTAACGGCTTGTGGTCCGTTTCTAACTTGAACCTTCTGCCAAAAAGATACTGGTGCATCTTTTTCACCCCGTAGACCATGCGAGTGCTTACTTTTCAACCATCCCATATCCCCTTTCTGCTTGGGAGAACGACCTGGAAGCATAAGCCACAGGTTGGAGTTGGCCCTCATCAATACTCTGCTGCAACACGCACCCAACCCCATAGGATGATGCATTGCATGTCAAAACCAATTTCTTACAGGGGTTGTACAGGGTCAACAGCTTATTAGAACAAAGCAGGTTCTGCACCCGATTGAAAGCCCGTTCCTGACAGTCCCCCCAAAACCAATCGCAAACCTTACGCAGGAGCACGTGTAGCGGCTCCAACAATGTGCTTAAGTTCGGCAGAAAGTTCCCAAAATAGTTCAATAGTCCCAGAAATGAACGCAATTCCAATGTGTTGCTGGGCCTTGGTGCGCGACGGATCACCTCCATTTTGGATTCGGTAGGCCGGATCCCGTCTGCGGCAACCCTCCTGCCCAAAAACTCGACCTCTGGGGCCAAAAACACACACTTAGGTTTCTTGAGTCTCAGGCCTACCCGCTCCAGTCAGCATAGCACCTCCTCCAGGTTGTGGAGGTGTTTCCTTGGTGTCTTGACCCGTGATAAGGATGTCGTCCTGAAATACGATTGTTCCGGGGATGGATTTGAGCAGGCTTTCCATGTTCCTTTGAAAGATAGCGGCTGCTGAACGAATGCCAAATGGACACCTGTTAGAAACAAACAACTCCTTGTGCGAGGTGATGGTGGTCAGTAGTTTGGATTCTTCGGCCAGTTCTTGGGTCATGTAGGCCGAAGTGAGGTCCAACTTGGTGAACAGCTTGCCGCCTGCCAGCGTGGCAAAAAGATCCCCCGCTCTCAGAAGCGGGTATTGGTCTTGTAGTGACACTCGGTTGATGGTGGCCTTGTAGTCGCCATAGATCCTGACCGAGCCATCCGTTTTTAGGACAGGGACAATGGGGCTTGCCCAGTCGCTGAATTCAACGGGCGAAATTATGCCCTCTCTTAGCAACCTGTCCAACTCACTCTCAATTTTCTCCCGCATTACATACGGCACAGCTCTGGCTTTATGGTGCACTGGTGTGGTGTCCGGGGTGATGCGTATCACTACTTTGGTGCCTTTGAAAGTCCCGACACCAGGTTGAAATAGTGACTCAAACTTTTGTAGGACCTGTGAGCATGAACTTCGCTCCACAGATGAAATGGCGTGCACTTCCCCCCCATTTCCAGTTCATCTCGGCTAGCCAGCTGCTCCCCAAAAGCACGGGACCATTTCCCGGGACAATCCAGAGTGGCAGCCGGTTCTCTGATCCATTATGTGTGACCACCAACATGGCACTGCCTAGCACTGGGATGATCTCTTTGGTGTACGTCCGTAATTGCGTCTAGTTTGGGAGTGCTAGCTCTGAGTGGCCATAGTTTCTCGAATTGTTGGACACTCATAAGTGTCTGGCTGGCTCCTGTGTCTGGCTCCATGCATACCGGGATGCTGTTTAACAGTACTCTCATCATCAGAGGTGGCGTCTTTGTGTATGAGCTGTGGATGTTTGCCACCTGAACCCGCTGTACTTCAGCTTCCATTGCTGTGTACCAAGCATAACCCTGCCTTGCAGACCCCTCTTGTGGTTCATCCGCTTCGTAAATCAGCCTCGCTGCGGGCTTCCTGCACATCCTGGCTAAATGCCCACTGAAGTTACAATTTCTGCAGATAAATTGTTGAAACCTGGAGGTTTTCGCAGCATGTCTGCCCCCGCACCTCCAGCATGAGCTGAGATTGTTGTGAATAAAAGAGCTGTTACCAGGCATTCCTCTCTGATTGTCTCTTTGATTACTCTTGAGTGCTCTGTTAGTGGGTGTCAATGGCCCCATCCTGGGATGTATTGTCCCTTGTGATGGTGTAAATATCCATTCAACCTGCCATTGTCTGTGTTAAGGACCCACTCTAGAGTCTGTTGCTGCCTGGTCGGTGTCGAATTGCCCTTGCCTGCCTGCGGGGTTCTGAGTCGCCTTTACCATGTTAACTCCCTGCTCCATCGCCACGTTGGGAGCAAAGTTGCACGCTTATATGATCTTGGTTTCCTCCTCCCCCGCCATGAATGTTTGAGCCATGAACGCCGCTGCTTCCAAGGTCAAGTCTTTGGTCTCAATTAGCTTCCTAAAAGTCCTGGCATAACCAATGCCCTCAATGAAGAAATCCTGTAACATCTCCCCCCTGCAGGTGTCTGTGAACTTGCAGAGGCTGGCCAAGCGCCGAAGGTCTGCAACAAAGTCCGGTATGCTCTGCCCTTCCCGACATCGGTGCGTATAGAATCGGTGTCGGGCCACGTGTATACCGCTCGCCGGGTTGAGGTGCTCACCGATCAGTTTGCTGAGCTCCTCAAAGGTCTTGTCCACCAGTTTCTCGGGTGCGAGCAGGTCTTTCATCAGCGCGTACGTCTTAGGTCCACAGCTGGTCAGTAGATGCGCCCTTCGCTTGTCAGCCACTGCCGCTCCCAGCCAGTCCTTCGTGACAAAACTCTGCTGGAGCCTCTCAATGAAATCGTCCCAGTCCTCACCAACACAGTACAGTTCCTCTGTGCTACCGGTGGCCATTCTCGTGAGTCGTTGATTCCCGTTTCTCGTCGCCAAATGTTATGTTCTTACACTCTACTGTAAATCAACATGAGACACATACTGGAGACAAGGTCACTCTGTGGCCTGTACCTTTCTTCATGGGACTAAGGAGTGATGACCCTGCATGGGACCTCCCTTTATATACCTTGATGACCAGGTGAGGAGTGTCTCCCACAAGTTCACCCCCTGTGGTCAAGATGTGCATTTCTTAGATGTATACAGTGTACAGTGTTGTTACATGAAGGTTACAGTTATATGAAGGTTACATATGATACGTCCTTACTATACAGTATGAATGCACATGAGGCCCATGCTTGAAAGGTCAGTCTGTGACCTGTCCTTTATTCCTTAGCACTCAAGTGATGAAGGTGGGTGGAGCTTCCCCTTTTATACCTGAAGGTCCAGGTTAGGAGTGTGTTCGGGATCTGTAGACCAACAGGAAGCGTAATAAGCGGCTTTGTAGGGAACCTCCTTGGATTCTGTTTGATTATCTGCACTGCTCATTCTGCCGGGCCATTTGAGGCCGGCTTGAACGGTGCCGTTCTGACATGGTTAATTCCATTGCCTGCCATGAAGTCCTGGAATTCAGTGCTTGTGAAACACGGGCCACTGTCGCTGACCAAGATGTCCGGTAGACCGTGGGCGGCGAACATTGCCGTAGACTTTCTACTGTGGCAGAGGATGTGCTTGAATTTAAAATGTCACACTCGATCCATTTGGAGTAGGTGTCTACTACAACCAAAAACATTTTTCCCATGAAAGGACCTGTGTAGTCCACATGGATGCGTGACAAAGGCTTGGCGGGCCATGGCCAGGGGCTAAGGGGTGCTTCCCTGGGCGCATTGCCCAGCTGGGCACACGTGTTGCACCTGCGAACACAAAGTTCCAGATCTGCATCTATCCCTGGCCACCAAACGTGTGACCTGGCAATTGCCTTCATCATGACAACGCCCGGGTGCTCATTGTGGAGTTCTCTGATGAACACCTCTCTGCCCATCTGGGGCATGACTACTCAGTTTCCCCACAGTAGGCAATCGGCCTGAATCGAGAGTTCATCCCTGTGCCTGTGAAATGGTTTAAATTCCTCAGGGCATGCCCCGTATGCGGCTGCCCAGTCCCCATTCAGGACACATTTCTTGACTCGAGATAATAGCGGGTCTCTATTTTTCCAGACTTTAATCTGATGGGCTGTCACTGGTGAGCCTTCGCTTCCGAAAGCTTCAACAGCCATGACCATCTCAGCAGCATGCTCAGTAGCCCCCTCAGTGGTGGCTAGTGGGAGCCTGCTGAGTGCATCAACGCAGTTTTCGGTGCCCGGTCTGTGCCGAATTGTGTAGTCATAGGCGGCTAACGTGAGTGCCCACCTCGATGCAGGCTGGATGAGTTTGCATTGATGGCCTTGTTGTCGGCCAAAAGGGACGTTAGGGGTTTGTGTCCCTATTGTCTCCAGCTCAAATTTGTCTCTAGCTCAAATTTCCTGCCAAACAGGTACTGGTGCATTTTCTTTACTGCATAAACACATGTGAGCACCTCCTTTTCTACCTCCCGTAGCCCCTTTCTGCCTGGGACAGACTTCTGGAGGCATAAGCTACTGGCTGTAACTGACCTTTGGCATTGACATGCTGCAACACACACCCGACACCATAGGACGATGCATCGCACATTAACACAAGTTTCTTACATAGGTCATATAACGTGAACAGATTGTTGGAACATAACAAATTGCATGCTCTATTAAAAGCCCTTTCTTGGCTGCCCCCCAGACCCATTCGTGACCTTTGCGTAAGAGCACATGTAGCGGCTCTAGCAGCGTGCTCAATTTGGGAAGAAAGTTCCCAAAATAGTTCAGGAGCCCCAGGAACGAACGCAGCTCCGTCATGTTATGGGGTCTGGGTGCTCTCTGGATCGCTTCCGTCTTGGACGCAGTAGGACTGATCCCGTCTGCTGCTACCCTCATCCCCAGGAATTCTACCTCTGGAGCTAGGAAGACACACTTTGCCTTTTTCAGTCGCAGCCCTACCTGGTCCAGTCTGCGTAGCACCTCCTCCAGGTTGTGGAGGTGTTCTTCAGTATCGTAACCCTTGATGAGGATGTCGTCCTGAAAAACCACCGTCCCTGGAATCGACTTAAGGAGGCTTTCCATATTTCGTTGGAAGATCGCGGCGGCCGAACGAATCCCGAACGGACATCTGTTCCACGCAAACAACCCCTTGTGTGTCGTAATGGTGGTCAGCTTCTTCAACTCACTCGCCAGTTCCTGGGTCATGTAAGCTGAGGTCAGGTCCAATTTTGAAAAAAGTTTGCCACCGGATAGCGTCGCAAAGAGGTCCTCCGCTCTTGGTAGCAGGTACTGGTCTTGGAGTGACACCCGATTGATGGTGGCCTTGTAATCACCACATATCCTGACCGACCCATCCACCTTGAGCACCAGCATGATCGGGCTCGCCCAGTCACTGAATTCGACTGGCGAGATGATGCCTTCCCTCAGCAGGTGGTCCAATTCGCCTTCTATCTTTTCCCGCATCACGTACGGCACCGCTCTGGCTTTGTGGTGTACTGGCCTGGTGTCCGGGTTTATGTGAATCACTACCTTGGCCCCCATGAAAAGTGCCAATGCCGGGTTGAAATAATGAGTCAAATTTGTCCAGGACCTGT